>NW_023270615.1:3635855-3640604 GCF_011800145.1 Mirounga leonina | reverse complement strand
AAAGAACAAAGAATCCAATCAAGAAATGGGCAGAAGACATGAACAGACATTTTTCCAAAGAAGACATCCAAATGGCCAACAGATACATGAAAAAGTGCTCCACATCGCTCAGCATCAGGGAAATCCAAATCAAAACCTCAAGGAGATACCACCTCACACCAGTCAGAATGGCTAAAATTAACAAGTCAGGAAACAACAGATGTTGGCGGGGAGGGCGGAGAAAGGGGAACCCTCCTCCACTGTTGGTGGGAATGCAAGCTGGTGCAGCCACTCTGGAAAACTGTATGGAGGTTCCTCAAAAAGTTGAAAATAGAGCTACCATACGATCCAGCAATTGCACTACTGGGTATTTACCCCAAAGATACAAAAGTAGGGATCCGAAGGGCTACGTGCACCCCGATGTTTATAGCAGCAATGTCCACAATAGCCAAACTGTGGAAAGAGCCAAGATGTCCATCGACAGATGAATGGATAAAGAAGAAGTGGTATATATATACAATGGAATATTATGCAGCCATCAAAAGGAATGAGATCTTGCCATTTGCAACCACGTGGATGGAACTGGAGGGTATTATGTTGAGTGAAATAAGTCAAACAGAGAAAGACATGTATCATATGATCTCACTGATACGAGGAATTCTTAATCGCAGGAAACAAACTGAGTGTTGTTGGAGTGGGGGGTGGGGTGGGAGGGATGGGGTGACTGGGTGATGGACACTGGGGAGGGTGTGTGCTCTGGTAAGCGCTGTGAATTGTGCAAGACTGTTGAATCTCAGATCTGTACCTCTGAAACAAATAATGCAATATATGTTAAGAAAAAAAAAACGAAGAAGAAGAAGGTAGCGGGAGGGGAAGAATGAAGCGGGGGAAATCGGAGGGGTAGACGAACCATGAGAGACGATAGACTCTGAAAAACAAACTGAGGGTTCTAGAGGGGAGGGGGGTGGGAGGATGGGTTAGCCTGGTGGTGGGTATTGAGGAGGGCACATTCTGCATGGAGCACTGGGTGTTGTGCACAAACAATGAATCATGGAACACTTCATCTAAAACTAATGATGTAATGTATGGGGATTAACATAAGAATAAAATTAAAAAAAAAAAAACTAGTACATATTTGTGTATCTTCATAGCTGAGGTCTGAGGGGCAGGCTTCTGTTTTGTCACACATTAGGGCCCTACTTAGATGCACTCCTGGGACAGAAGCTAGTGGATGTCATCTTTGCACTCCCCCTCTGCCTTGCTTCAGATGGCTGGTATCTCCTGGAAAGGAACTTGTACACTTTTCTGGTGCCCCTGCCCAGGAGACACCTCTAGATCATGCGGCTCTGGTAGCCAGTGGCACTTATGCTTGCATTCTCAAAGGACTGTATATATTTGCATGACTTAAAAGCTGCTGCCTGAGGGTCTGACTTTCAATCAATATGTGCTGACTGAGATTCTCCCCTTTGGGATCCTGACAGCTCTTGGCACACCCTCAGCTATTGAGGCTTAGTAAAAATAAAATGGGCTGCTTGGATAATCACAAAGGTTTGAGAAACAATGAAGATCTAGGGCACACTTGAATGATAAGTTTCATCTGCTACACAAGACCACTTCTTCAAGACTAGGAGAGGTCACTGTTTTATCTTATGCAGAGAAACTAGCACAGAAAGGCAAGTAAATGAAAAAACAGAGGAATATGTTCCCAATTAAAGAATAAGATAAAATTTCAGAAAAAGTCCCTCATGAAATGGAGATACAGGATTTAACTGATAAAGAGTTCAAAATAATAGTTATAAAGATGCTCCCCAGACTGGGGAGAAGAATGGATGCACACAGTGAGAACTTCAATAAAGATGATAGATAGATAGATAGATAGGTAGATAGATAGATAGATAGATATGAGATTACCAAATAGAAGTCACAGAGCTGATGAATATAATAACTGAACTAAAAAATACAATAGAAGTTTTTAACAGCAGACTATGAAGCAGAAGAAAGAATCAGTGAACTCAAAGGGCAGTGGAACTCATACAATCAGAGCAGCAAAATGAAAAACACACAAAAAAGTGAAGATAGCTTAAGGAACTCATGGGACACCATCAAACAAACCAACAATTGCATCACAGGACTCCCAGAAGAGGGAGCAAGGGCCAAAAAACATATTTCAAGAAAAAAATGGCTGAAAACGTCTCTAAACTGAAGAAGGAAACAGACATCCAAATCTAGGAAGCTTAGACAGTTTCAAATAAGATGAACCCAAAGAGATCCACATTGAGATACATTACAATTAAGGAGTCAAACCTAAAGGCAAGGAAAGAATCTTTTTATTTTTTATTTTTTTAGAATGTATTTATTTATTTGAGAGAGAAAGAGAGAGCACAAGCAGGGGGAGCGGTAGAGAGAGTGGGAGAAGCAGGTTCCCTGCTGAGCAGGGAGCCCAATGTGGGGCTTGATCCCAGAACCCTGGGATCATGACCTGAACTGAAGGCAGATGCTTAACCAACAGAGCCACCCAGGAGCCCCAGCAAGGAAAGAATCTTAAAAGCAGCAAGAGAAAAACAAGGGACATGCAAGGGAAACCCATAAGACATAAGTAGATCTTTCAGCAGAAACCCTATAGGTCAGAAGGGAGTGGCATAATATATTCAGAGTGCTGAAAGAAAAAAACTTCCAACCAAAAGTATTCCACCCATAAATGTTGTCATTCAGAATTAAAGAAGTAATAAAGAGTTTTCTAGACAAGAAAAACCTAAAGGAGTACATCAGTGCTAAATTGGCCTTAAAAGAAATGCTAAAGAAACTTTGTTAAACTGAAAATAAAGGGCACTGATTAGAAACAGAAAAACCTATGAAAGTATAAATCTCATTGGTAAAGATAAATATATGGTAAAATTTAGAATAATCTAATGTTGTAAAGATGGTGGATTAATCACTTATAAAGCTAGGATGAAGGTTAAAAGATAAAAGTAGTAAAAATAACAAAATTAGTTAAGGGTACACAAGATAAAAAGATGTAAATTATGACATCAAAAACAAATCATGGAGGGAAGGGAGATAGAACGTGGAGTTTAGGATCTGTTTAAATTTAACTTGCTATCAACTTAAAATATATTGTTATAAATATAAGTTGTTATATTTAAGCCTCATGAAAACCACAAATCAAAATCTATAATATATACACAAAAGAGAGAAAAGAATCTAAGCATACTACTACAGAAAATTATCAAATAATACAAGAAAAGAGAGGACAGGAACAGAAATACAGAAGAGCCAGAAAACAATAACAAAATGGCAATACGTATATATCTATCAACAATTACTTTAAATATATAGAGACTATGGACTCTGAGAGACAAACAGGGTTTTAGAGGGGAGGGGGGAGGGGGGATTGGTTAGCCCAGTGATGGGTATTAAGGAGGGCACGTACTGCATGCAGCACTAGGTGTTATATGGAAACAATGGATCGTGGATCACCACATCAAAAACTAATGATGTATTGTATGGTGACTAACATAATAAAATTTAAAAAATAAAATAATATATAGAGACTAATTTCTCCAATCAAAAGTCAAAGAGTAACTGAATGGAGACAAAAACAAGACAAACTATATGCTACCTACAAGAAACTCACTTCAGATATAAGGACACGTACAGAAAGTGAAGTGATAGAAAAGGATATGCCAGGGGCACCTGGGTGGCTCAGTCCGTTAAGCATCTGCCTTCAGCTCAAGTCATGACCCCAGAGTACTGGGACTGAGCTCCACTTTGGGCTCCCTGCTCAGTGAGGAGTCTGCTTCTCTCTCCTCTCCCTCTGCCCCTCCCCCTGCTCATGCTCTCTCGCTCTCTCAAATAAAATCTTAAAAAAAGAAGATATTCCATGCAAATGGAAACCATAAAAAAGCTGGGGTAGCTATATTTATGTCAGAGAAAATAGATTTTAAAAGACTATAAGAAGAGACAAAGAAGGCCATTACATAATGATAAAGGAGTCAATCCAACAAGAGTATATAACATTTGTAAATTTTTGTGTACACAACATACGAGCACTTAAATATATAAAGTAAATATTAACAGACCTAAAATGAGAAATAGTGATACACTAATAACGGAAGAGAACAAAAGATCATAAGAGACTACTATGACAATTATATACCAACAAATTGGACAAACTATAAGATATGAAAAAATTCTTAGAAACATAAAACCTACCAAGACTGATTCATGAAGAAACAGAAGATCTGAACAGATCAGTTACTAGCAAGGAGACTGAATCAGTACTCAAAAACCTCCCTACAAAGAAATCTACATGACCAGACTGCTTCGCAGATGAGTTCTACTAAATGTTTAAAGATTTAATAGTAATCCTTCTCTAACTCTTCCCAAAAGTAGGAGAGGAAATACTTCCAAACTCATTTTATGAAACCAGCTGATAACAAATCAGACAAGGAATCCACAGAAAAGAAACTTACAGGCTAATATCCCTGATGGACACAGATGCAAAAATCCTCAACAAACTATTAGCAAACTGAATTCAACAATACATTAAAAGGATCATACACCATGATCAAGTGTGTCTTAGGGAGGCAAGTATGACTTAACATCTACAAGTCAATTGATGTGATTCACCACATTAACAAAACAAAGGATTAAAAAATCGTATCATCTCAATATATGCGTAAAAAGCATTTGACAAAATTCAACATGCATTCCTGACAAAATCTCCCTACAAAGTGAATGTAGAGGGCGCCTGGGTGGCTCAGTTGGTTA
>NW_023270615.1:3529149-3635755 GCF_011800145.1 Mirounga leonina | reverse complement strand
GTGAATGTAGAAGGAACATACCTCAACATAATAAAGTTCATATATGACAAGCCTTCAGCTAATGTCATATACAATGTGGCAAAGATGAAAACTTTTTCTCTAAAATCAGGAATAATACAGGATACCCACTCTCATCACTTTTATCCAACATGGTATTGGAAATTCTAGCCAGAGCAATTAGGCAAGTAAAATAAATAAAAGGCATTCAATTGTAAAGGAAGAAGTAAAACTGCCACTATTTTCAGATAACATATTATATTGAAAACCCTAAGGACTCCACTCCAAAAAACCTTCGAAACTAAGAGTCAAATTCAGTAATGTGCAATACACAAAATCAATATACATAAATATGTTGTATTATACACTAATAATGAAGTGCTAGAAAATTTAAATAAACAATCCCGTCCACAACTGCCTCAAAAAGAATAAAACCCCTAGGAATAAGTTCAACCAAGACTTATACACTAAAAACTGTAAGATATTGATGAAAGAAATTGAAGAGGACATAAATAAATGGAAAGATATTCTGTGCTCATAGATAGGAAGAATTAGTGTTGTTAAATTGACCATATTACCCAAAGCAATGTACAGATTCAATGTAATCCTTATCAAATGCCAAGGGCACTTTCCACAGAACTAAAACAATCCTAAAATTGGTATGGAAACACAAAAGACCCCAAATAGACAAAGCAATCTTGAGAAAGAACACAGCTGGAGGCATCATTCTCCGATTTGAAACTTTATTACAAATCTATAATAATTAAAACAGTACGGCATTTCCATAAAAAGTAGACATATACATCAATGGAACAGAAGAGAGAGCCCAGAAATAAACCCACACATATATGGTCAATAATATTGTGACAAGAGGCCAAAGAATATGCAATGGAGAAAAGACAGTCTCCTCAATAAATGATGTTGGAAAAACTAGATAGCTGCATACAAAATAACAAAACTGGACCACTATCTTACACCATACAAAAAGCTCAAAATGGATTAAAGATTTTAATGAGTGTAAGACCTGAAACAATAAAACTCCAAGAAGAAGAATTAATTGATAAGCTTCTTGCCAATGGTCTGGGCAATGATTTTTTAATCCAACACCAAAAGACAACAAAAGCAAAAAATAAGTGGGACCACAGCAAACTAAAAAGCTTCTGCACAGCAAAGGAAACCATCAATAAAATGAAAAGACAACCTACTAAATGAGAGAAAATATTTGCAAATTGTATATGTGATAAGGGGTTAATGTCCAAAAAGAACTCATAAAACTCAATAATAAACCCCACACAATCTAATTTAAAAATGGGCAGAGGGGGTGCCTGGGTGGCTCAATCAGTTAAGCGTCCAACTCTTGATTTTGGCTCAGGTCATGATCTCAGGGCTGTGAGAGTGAACCCTACACTGGGGGTGTGGAGCCTACTTAAGATTCTCTCTCTCCTTCTGCCCCTCCCCGCCCCCCAAATGGGCAGAGGACATGATTAGACATTTCTCCAAAGACATACAGATAGCCAACAGGTACAAGTAAAGGTGCTCAACAACACTAAACATCAAGAAAATTCAAATGAAAACCACAAAGAGATATAATCTCACACCTCTTAGAATGGCTTATCAATAAGACAGGAAATAACAAGTGTTGGTGAAGAGGTGGAGAAAAGGGAACCTTCATGCACTATTAGTGGGAATGTAAATTGGTGCAGCTATTACAGAAAATGGTATGGCAGTGTCTCAAAAAATTAAAAATAGAACTACCATATGACCCAGCAATTCCATTCCTGAGTATATAACTGAGGAAATAAAATCACTATCTCAAAGAGATATATGCACCCTCATGTTCATTTCAGTATTATTTACAATAGTCAAGATATGAAAGACACCTAAGTGTCCACTGATTGATGAATGGATAAAAGAAATGTGGTATAACATACAATGGAATATTCTTTAGCATAGAAAAGAAGGAAATCTTGCCATTTGTAACAACATGGATAGACTTTTAGGGCATTGTACTAAGTGAAATAAGTCAGACAGAAAAAGACAAATACTCCATATTCTCACTTATATATGGAAAACCAAAAGAGAGAGAGAGAGAGCGCTCATAAATGTGGAGAACAAATTGGTGATTCCCAGAGGTAGGGGGGTGGGAAAATAGATGAAGGAGATCAAAATGTACAAACGTCTAGTTATAAAATAAATAAGTCATGAGGATGTAATGTAATGTACAGCATGGTGACTATAATTAATAACACTATAGTGCATATTGGAAAGTTGTTAAGAGTACATCTTAAAATTTCTTATCACAAGAAAAAAAGGTTTTGTAACTACGTATGGTGATGGGTATTAGCTAGACTTATTGTGGTGACCATTTTGCAATATATACAAATATCAAATCATTATATTGTATACCCGAAGCTAATATGTCAATTAAAACCTCGAAGATTTAAATAAAAAATTTTAATTATAAAAAAGAAAACTAATACAATTAGACCAGACCTACTCAATCAGAATATGTACTTTTGCAAGATCCCAAGATGATCTGTGAGCACATCAAAGTTTAAGAAGCCCTGTCACAGATGGATAATTCTTTCCTGAATTTGAGAAGCCTGCTCTTGAGAAAGCCACTACTGCAAACTTCATGTTCTTAAATAGTGGACACCCAGAAATTAGGCAGTTGAGTATCAGTCTTTGGCTGGCCATTAACTAGGAGAGCTGAGGCAAGTTAGCAGCACTTTAAATTTTAAAAAGGAACTAATGAGCAGCTAGAGTGTTCTGATCCCCAGCCTGTAAGCCTGATCTATCAGAGCTATTAGGCTGAAGATGTGAATTAGCAATTTCTTTATAGGCTCCCAACACTGGCTTTCAGCAGTTGATCAGGTAACAAAGTCTGTCCAGACATGTGTAAACAACCCAGCCATTTCTCAACAAAATATTAACAAACTGAATTCAACAATACATTAAAAGGATCATACCCCATGATTAAGGAGGATTTGTTCCAGGGATGCAAGGATGGTTCAATATCCACAAATCAAGCAACATGACACACCACATTAACAAAAATAAGGATAAAAATCATGTGATCATCTCAATAGATGCAGAAAAACCAACTGATAAAATTCAACATCCGTTCATAATAAAAATAATGTGGATATAGAGGGACAATTTCTCAACACCCACAGCTAACATTATACTCAACAGTGAAAAGCTGAAAGCTTTTCCTCTAAGATCAGGAACAAGACAAGAATGCTTACTCTTACCATTTTTATTCAACATAGTATTAGAAGTCCTTGCCACAGCAATCAGACAAGAAATTAAAGGCATCCAAATTGGAAAAGTATTAGTAAAACTGTCACTATTTGCAGATGACATAATAGGATATATAGGAGACCCTAAAGACTCCACCAAAAAAACTATTAGAATAAATAAATTCACTAAAGCTGCAGGATACAAAATTAATATTCAGAAGTTCGTTGCATTTCTATATGGTAATAACAAAGTAGCAGGAGAAATTAAGAAAACAATCCCATTGTTAAGGAGTGCACTTCTTGTGATGAGCAACAGGTGTTATATGGAAGTGTTGAATCACTATATTGTACACCAGAATCTAATATTATACCATATGTTAACTAATTGGAATGAGAATAAAAACTTAAAGAAAAAAGCCCATTTACAATAGCATCAAACAGAATAAAACACCTGAAAATAAATTTAACTATGGAGGTAAAAGACCTGTACTCTGAAAACACTGATGAAAGAAATGAAAGATACAAATAAATGGAAAGATATACCATGCTCATGGATTGAAAGAATTAATATTGCTAAAATGTCCATACTATCCAAAGCAATCTATGATTTAAAAGCAATCCCTAACAAAATACCCACGGCATTTTTCAGAGAACTAGAACAAATAATCCTAAAATTTGTATGGAACCATGAAAGACTCTGACTAGCCAAAGCAATCCTGAGAAAGAAGAACAAAGAACAATAGCCAAAGCAATCTTGAGAAAGAAGAACAAAGCATCACACTTCCTGATTTCAAACTATACTATAAAGTTATAGTACTCAAAATGATATGGTATTGACACAAAAGCAGACACACAAATCAATGGAATGGAATTGAAAGTCCAGAAATAAATCCACACTTAATACAGTCAATTAACCTATGACAAAGGAGGCAAGAATATACGACGAAGAAGACAGTCTCTTCAATAAATGGTGTTGGGAAAACTGGAGAGCTACATGATAAAGAATAAAACTGGACCACTTTCTTATACCATATACAAAGGTAAACTCAAAATGGATTAAACACTTAAATGTAAGACCAGAAATCGTAAAACTCCTAGAAGAAAACATAGGCAGTATGCTCTTTGACATGAGTCTTAGCAATATTTTTTTTGGATCTGTCTCCTTAGGCAAGGACAACAAAAGCAAAGATAAACAAATGGAAATACATCAGACTAAAAAGCCTTTACACAGTGAAGGAAACCATCAACAAAACAAAAAACCAACCTGCTTAATAGGAGAAGATATTTGCAGATGATCTAACCAATAAGGGGTTAATATCCAAAATATATAAAGAATCCATAAAAATCAATAGCCCCCCCCAAAAAAAAACAATTTAAAAATGGGCAGAGGATCTGAATAGACATTTTGCCAAAAAAGAAATCACAGATGGCCAACACATGAAAACATGCTCAACACCACTAATCATCAGGGATATGCAAATCAAAACTATAATGAGATGTACCTCACACCTGCCAGAATTGCTATTATCAAAAAGACAATAAATAGCAAGTATTAGGATGTGGACAAAAGGGAACCCTCACGCAGTACTGATGGGAATGCAAAATGGTGCAGTCACTACGGAAAACAGTATGGAAGTTCCTCAAAAATTAAAAATACAACTACCATATGATCCATCAATTCCACTTCTGGGTCTTTATCTACAGAACAGGGAAACACTAATTTGAAAAGATATATGTACCCCTATGTTTATGGCAGCATTATTTAAAATAGCCAAGATATGAAACCAACGTAAGTTTCCATCAATGGATAAATGGATAAAGAAAATGTGGTATAAATATACAATGGAATATTACTCAGCCATAAAAAAGAATGAGATCTTGCTACTTGAGACAACAGGGATGGACCTAGAGGGAATTATGCTAAGTGAAGTAAGTTAGAGAAAAACAAACACTGTATGATTTCACTTATATGTGGAATCTAAAAAGCAAACAAAACAGACTCAAATACAGAGAACAATCTGGTGGTTGCCAGAAGGAAAGGGGTATGGGGATGGGTAAAATAGGGGAAGGGGATTAAAAGGTATAAACTTCCAGTTATAAAATAAGTCACAGGGATGTAATGTACAGCATAGGGGATATAACAATAATATTGTAACAACTTTGTACAGTGACAGATGGTAGCTAGATTTATGGTGGTGATCACTTAGTAATGTATATAAATGTTGAATCACTATGTTTTACACCTGAAACTAATAGGATATTGTATGTCAACTACACTTCAATCAAAGAAAACAACAACAACAACAAAAAACCAACCAGCTCACCAGTAAGCTCTGCCTTAGTACCATTTGTACTCACTGAGATGGATTCACTCTGTCCTTATGACCATTTCCCATGCCTGTTCTCTTCCACAAGCGCTATGATTAACCACATTTTTGAAAGATAGACAAGGATGAGCCATATCCTTCTCTGCTTCCCTTCCAGCAGACTCAAATTTATCATTGGAAGTCGTGGGGATGAATGGCACAGTGTAGGGAATATAGTCAATGACACCCTAATAGTGTTGTGGGGTGACAGATGGTAGCCACACTTGTGGTGAGCACAGCATAACCTATGGCCTTGTGGAATCACTACGTTGTACACCTGCAACTAATGTAACATTGTGTGTCAACTATACTTCAATAAGAAAAATGAGTATTATTTGCTGATCACCTACTTTAGCTCAGGCACTGCACTATGCCTTCTGTGTTCATTACTTAGAAATTCATTGTGGTTGCCTCCCTCTTCAAGGTCAGGAATCAGAGGACTAGAGTGGTCAATTGCTCTCTTCCCGCCATGTGATTAGTCTTCTGGCTCTGATTCTATCCCTCCTCCTCTAACAGCACAGCTGCCCCTGTTCTTGTTCTTCCCATATCCCAGCCTTCCAAGTCCTTCTAGCCAGGCAGTAGATCTCCCACTGTCCCTGCTCTTTGATGTAGTTAAGAGTGGAGACTGGGATGAACCTAGGATAATTTACTATATAAATTTCCATCCATGTCTATGTAAAGGAGTCTCTATCCATTTTTTTCCAAGAGATAGTTCAATGCCAGAGATATTTACAGTGTAAGAGATAGTTATCACAGAGCCTAGAAGGAGACTGCCTAGATTCAAATCATGATACTGTCAGTTACCCTAGCTGTGTGATCTAAGGAAATACACTTAACCTCTCTGTGCCTCTGATTCCCCATCTGTAAATAAGGATAATAATCATATTTCTCATCTAGGGATATTGTGAGGATTGACTTAAAATGATTAAAACACTTAGAAGAGTACCTGTGTGTATTAGACACAAGATGTGTCATTATTATTGCCTAAGCCCAAAGCTACATTCATCCTTGATCCTTCCCTTTGTTCTATAACTGACCTATCACCAAATCCTCTTAATTTTACTTCTCAAATAGATCTTCCCTCCATCCTCCCCACTAACACACAAGGTAAGCTACCATCATCGCTTGCCAAAAGCAATTTGCAAACAATTCTCCGGCACCCACTTTAGCCCCTGGCTTTCCAAAGAAGCCAAAGTGGTATTTTCAAAATGCAAATCTGATCACAACACTCTCCTGCTGAAATCTGTTGCTTTTTGGATAAAGATGGGACCCTTTAAGGTCTATAATACCCTGAAAGTTCTACCACACACCCCCCATTCTCAATTTCTTCTCTCTCTCCCCATCCCTCTCCTCTTTCCTCATTCCTCCTCCGCCCCCTTCCTCTCCCTCTCCTTCCTTTCCACTTCCCCTCCTCCCTTTCCCTCTTTTTTTCGCCCCTTCCATCCCTCTCCCTATTTCCCCTCTCTCCCCTCCATTCACTCTGGCCTTTCTATCCTTCACATTTCCAAGTCTCTTCTCATGTGCAATCTCTGCAGGGATTCTGTCCCTACTCCCACCCTCCGTGCCCTTCACGCCCAGTTAATTTCTCCCTCAACTCTCCTGGAGTCACAGTTTTACATTTGCTTCTGTGATTACTAATGTCTGTCCCTGGGGCACCTCGGTGGCTCAGTCAGTTAAGCCTCCAACTCCTGATTTCAGCTCAGGTCATGATCTCATGGTCCTGAGATGGAGCCCCACATTGTCGGGTTCTGTGCTCAGCAGGGAATCTGCTTGAGATTCTCTCCCTCTCCCCTTCCCCAACTCATACTCTCTCTCTAAAAAGTCTGGCTCCCACCCCAGACTGTAAGCTCCATGAGGGCAGGAAGTACATTTGCTTTTTCTCACCCACTGTGTCCCTCATATTTAGCAGTTACTGGCACATAGTACTTGCTCCCTAATTAGTTTTTGAATGAATCAAAGAACGAATGGATGGATGAAAATACTGTGGCATAACCGTAAAGGCAGGATAAGTAAGGCTTTGGTGCTTCCGTGGGTTTGACTACAGCCTGGGTACAGAGAAGATAAGATTAAATGATGTCAGATCAAAAACTTCAGTCACTGGTTGGATAACTACTGAGCAGATATAACCTTTGCCTGCACGTTGCAAACTATGTTGGAAGCAGCTGAGTGAGCCCAGAGGAACAACTAGAAACAAAACACAGCCTCTCTATTCACCCTACTCACTATTATTTCTTTAGGGCTACTGCCCTAAAGATGTCATCTTAGGATTTTTTTACCCCGCCAAAATATATATACCTCAGTTTATTACTATCTTACTACCAGGTTAGACCTTGCTGTTCCTTTGCTTTTAATCAGCCTGCCGTCTCCCCCCTCTAGCTCTGTGGGAGTAAAACACCATGATTTAGAATGGAGAGCCATGTACACTGTTCCCACAGAACACAGTGTGAGGAGATGGCCAGACATTTGCAGACCAGGAGAGCTTTCCAGGGGTGGACTGGGGCAACGTGACCTCTAATTTCTGTGCCAGAAAAGAACCTCAGAGATAGATCATCCAGGAATGTCCAAGGTCACTAAGCCTTTCATGAGTCCAGGAGAACACAGAGGCCTGAAACCCTCATCCAGAATCTAATTCAGGCCCTGACCATTCTGTGATAGGTGTTCTCTAGGCTTCTCATCATTGAAGCTCATTCTCTGGTGTGTAAGCTCCAAGAACACAGGGACCATATCTAGCACCAAGAATTCCAGATACAAGCAGGTGCTTTAAAAATGTAGCTATGATGTCAACAGAAACAACATTAGTTTCCTTTTGTTGTCTGAGGCTACCTAACAGACAACTCTAAAATAGAAGAGAGATGATGTGTATTTGTATCTTACCAAGTATTTCAGGTCAAACTCACTCTCCAGGCAGTAGAATGTCTGAATCTGTGCTGGGTTCCTCCTCCTCTCTCTGACACCCTTCATCAAAAGGCCTTATGCCTTAGTCACTGTTCAGGATGGCAAACCTGGAATGTCCTTGCACCATATACATTGGCCACTTACTACTGGTCATGCTAAGTGGTGACTCAGAGAAGCAAGCAGCCTGAGCCTGGGCCAAGATGGCCATCATCCTTCCCAAGAACTCCAAGAGGAACAGCAGAAAGCACTGAGTTTCAAACTTGAGTAGGCCTCACAATCATCTGGAGAGGTTGTTCAAATGCAGATTCCTGCTCCCTACCCCCACCCCAGAATTTCTGATTAAGTTCAAGATGAAAGCTGAGAATAAATTATTTCTAATAAATAAAATTATTTCTAATAAATTCTCAGGTCTTGCTAATGCTGCTCATCCCACCCTGAGAACCACAGCACTGATGTGAGGTGCAAACCTAGTAATTAAACTAGAGAGATGTGGGTTCTAGTCCCAGCTCAGCCACCAACCATGTAATCTTGAATAAAGTCCTTAATTTCTCTAATCCTCACTTTCCTCCTCTAAAAATAATAATGACACCATTGGGCGCCTGGGTGGCTCAGTTGGTTGAGCGACTGCCTTCGGCTCAGGTCATGATCCTGGAGTCCCGGGATCGAGTCCCACATCGGGCTCCCTGCTCAGCGGGGGGTCTGCTTCTCCCTCTGACCCTCTTCCCTCTCGTGCTCTCTCTCATTCTCTCTCTCTCAAATAAATAAATAAAATCTTTAAAAAAAAAAATAATAATAATAATAATGACACCATTGCTGAGCATTCAAAAAGATGATGCAAGGTGTTGCATGTATGTACAAAGCACCTCCCCTCCCCTCAATAAGAGGGAACCCCTTTCTCTGCCCCATCCACAGCCCCCACTCTCCCAGGGCTGCAGGATTCTCCATGTGACTCCCAGGGCTGCAGGGTTCTCCATGTGACTCCCAGGGCTGCAGGATTCTCTGGTAGGGCTGCTATGAAACATTTGGGTGGTGGGCAGGGCACAGTGAATTCGGCTTCCAGCAACCTCTCTCCAGAAGTGTCCTACCTACAAGGACAGTCCTAAGGTAAGCATCAGGTGCTCCTCAGCCCACCTCACAAACAGGTAACAAGTATCACACCATACTTTTCCTGCAAGAAGTGTCCCACCTGGCTTTCTGCCCTGAGACTAAGAAGTTAAGTGAGACTCATCCAAAACCACACAGCTCTTAATGGCAGAGCTCCCAAGTCAGGACAATACATCTATTCCTGACTGACATTTGGAATCTTGGTGTATTAGTTTCTATAGCTGCTGTGACAAATGACCACAATATGGTGGCTTAAAACAATACATATGTATTCTCCTTCTGATCTCCAGGACTAGGCAATGGGTCTCACTGGGTAGAAATCAGGGTGTCAGTCGGACCCCCTCCAGAGAGTAAAAGAGATAACATTTCCTTGTCTCCCAGTGTCTAGCACTGTTTGCCTTGCACATTCCTTGGCTTGTGGCCCCTTCTTCCTCCACAAGGGGAGGAAGAAGGGGCCACAACATTAGCATCTATAGATCACTCCCTACTGAGTCATTACACTGCCTTCTTATGCAGTAAAGTCTCCCTCTACCTCCCCCTTTTAAGGATATGTGGGTCCTCCTTGATAATCTAAGGTTACCTCCCCATCTCAAGATCTTTAGCTTAATCACATGTGCAAAAAAATCCCTTTCCCCATAAATAATGTAACATTCACAGGTCCCAGGGATGAGGAGCTGGCTATCTTTGGGAGCCCTTATTCAGCATAACACCCTTACATGGACCACCTAGCCCTCTGAGCCATCATTAGAAAAAGAGAATAATAATATACCCTTGTGAGGAGGTTGCTATGTGGTACACTTTAAATTACTAAAGAAATGTACATTGGATTGTTAAATGCATCCTGCTATTCTTTCATTACACTAATTCATTAACTCTATTCACCTACTCAGCTTTTATTGAACACTTACTATGTGCCAAGTCGTGCGTTAAGCACATTGGATATAATGTAAGGAGGAACTCTGCCTGTGTGGGTTTTATACTGTGATTAAAACAGACAAATGCTAGAGAGAAAAATGCCCCGATGTGCTATGAAAAGAAAGGCGAGGAAATGCTCTGTAGGGATGTTGCAGAGTGGGTAATCAGTCCTCAGGATAAGAGGCAGGAGTGAAAGGATAGAGCTGGAAGACGGGACTGGAAAGAGACCGGAAGGTGCAAAATAGCCTAGAACACCTAGAAAGTTCCAGGACTTTCTCCCTACCGGAGTCCTGGGTGCGAAGAGCTGAGGCACAGTGTGAGAGAGACGAGCTAACAATGCAGCCCAGGGTTGAGTGCAAATTACCCCATGTACCATGTAAAGGATGTGGATGGTGTCATGTGCCCAGGAAGCCCCTAAAAATTTTAAGCAGCCCCCTTGGCATCCCATCTCCTGGGGATGTGGAGGCTCCTAGCCGGAGACCCTGAAGGCTCCAGCCTCCTGACAGACACCAAACTTGGCAGAGTTCTCCGTGACTGGTACTGGTTGAAGCATCTCTTGCCTTTCCTTCCTTCCTGAGACCCTTTGTGGATAGATGTTCAGAATTTTATTTTTAGAGCCTCTTGTTACGGTGAGCCATTATCTCCCCTAGAATCTCTGTCAGTCTCCTATTTAAATCATTAATTCCTAAAATTATTCTTATACCCAGGGATCCCATTTAACCCCCAATCTGCGATTCTTTTTGAGAGCGTTCAAAAGATAAATTCACTGTATTATTAGTACCTTAGGTACAGCACAATCACTGTGATCGCCCATGTAGTATTTTTTCTTTCAACCTGAATGGTTTTGCTGACTGAGAATAAGGGAGGTGTGAACTTAGTGGAGAATGTCTGCTTTCCCCTCTGCAGAATCCCCAGTCTGCTTCACCCCTGCACTTTATCTCCTCAAACACAGCAGCCCTTTCTAATATGCTTTTGTCTTACCGGTATCCTTCTCTCCACAAACTTTAATAAATTGGCAGTGCACTTCTGGGCTGGAAAGACATTTTGCATTAAAAATTGGATTCACAGCAGGCAATCTGCCTGGGGAGCACATGTCTAGGAAAGCAGTCATTTTTAACTAAGGATATTACAAGCCTAGATAGAATAGGGCTTGTGTACTCTGAAGCACAAATGTCTATCCTACCGGAAGCAAAATCACTGTACTGCATGTTGGTAATTAACCTTGTCAACAAACCTTCAGAATGACTCCAGCCGAATTACACACTCTCTTCTGGGTGTTCTACTGCTGTGGTTTCTGGATCCTATTAGACTCGACTACTTACAACCTGCATTCACATGGTCACTCGTTGCCAGCACTTTGATTTGCTTGCCCTCTTTTTTCCCCATGGCTTATATTAGATTCTAACCACACTAACTATTCAAAATGTACTAGTTTATTGTATTTATCATGTACTACCTCCTGTGTTGTAACGTCAGCTACACCAGAAAGGAGACCTGTGTTTTGCCCAGTATCATATCTCAAATACCTAGAACAGGGCCTGGTGTGTAGTCGATGCTCAATAATCATGTTGAAGTTAGGGCACCTGGGTGGCTCAGTGGGTTGGGCAGCTGACTCCTGATTTCAGTTCAGGTCATGATCTCAGGGTCCTGGGATCCAGCTCCGCGCCAGTCTCCACGCTCGGCAGGGAGTCTGCTTGGAGATTCCCTCTCCCTCTGCCCCTCCTCCCGCTCACACTCTAAAATAAAGCTTTTAAAAACAAATACATAATTACATTGAACTTAATGAATATATTTCCATGGAGCTATGAACTACCAGGTGATTCTTTTGCATTCCTAACTCCAAATGTGTCCATCGATTAATTCACCAAATTGTTCTGATCACTTTTTCACATGGCAACTAGTGGTCCAGATCGTGGGAAATTATTCCTGATCTCACAGAACACCTAGCTCCATGGAGGAGACCCATGTGGCCAGAAATACCAGGTGATATGTAGAATAAATTAAAAATATGTATGGGACGCCTGGGTGGCTCAGTCATTAAGCATCTGCCTTTGGCTCCGGTAGTGATCCCGGAGTCCTGGGATCGAGGCCCGCATTGGGCTCCCTGCTCTGCGGGAAGCCTGCTTCTCCCATTCCTCCTGTTTGTGTTCCCTCTCTTACTGTGTCTCTATCAAATAAGTAAAATCTTAAAAAATATATGTACAAAGCACTATAGAGCACAGAAAAAAAATCAATTCAGCTGCATAATAGTGTGATACAAAAGATTCAGAGAAAGCTCATAGTGGAGGCAGCTTTGAGTTGTAAAGGAGAAGTTTTCTGGGAGAACAGAGAAGGGAGTAGATACAAACCAAATGGATATTCTAAGTGGGAAAGTACACGATGGGCAGGGAGAACTGGAAGTCCCATGGGAATGCCAGAGACTAACACTGTGTCTCAGTTGTCCCCTGTTCTCCCCAGCCAGACTTGAGACAAAGATTCAAGTACAGAGGTTCGTTTGGGAGGTGAAAGAAAATGACAGGGGTAGAGTGAGAAAGTGAGATTAGAAAAGAAAGATAGCCAACCAAAGTTATGTTGTCAAGCCAACTACCACGGAGGTGATGAGAACTCAGGTCTGAGGGGAAACTCTGGAAAATGATACAGAACACAGGCCTCTGTTATCTCGCTGGAGGGGCAATGGAGCTGTGGACTCCAATCACCAAATCCCCATCACTGGCTGAAGAAAACTTCTAGGTGTCCACAACCTGGTTCTTCTAGCCTGCCATGGGTATTCATCAGAGCAGCCTTCTGAGGCACTGGAGAAGGTCTCATGCTCTTACAAGCAGGTGCTCTCCCCTGGAAGCTGGATTCTGCACACTGACAGGGTAGAGCCAAAGGATACATGCACCAAAAGAGTCTGCTGCAAGCTACAAGGAGAGCAGCAGGGTGCCTGGGTGGCTCAGTTGGTTGGGCATCTGCCTTCAGCTCAGGTCATGATCCTGGGGTCCTTGGATCAAGCCCTGCATTGGGCTCCCTGCTCATCAGGGAGTCTGCTCCCTCTCCCCTGCTCTTGCTCTCTCACATTCATACTCTCTCTCAAATAAATAAAATTTTTTAAAAAATTGAGAGCAGCAGGGCATAGGCTAGAAATTGAAGCAACAGCCAAAATTTGAAGACACTTGTAAGTCATTCTTTGGTGCTTTATTCTGTACTGAGGGAGAAGCACTGGAAGATCTTAGGTGGGAGAGTAGTACAAAGTTTGAATTGAAGGAAAAAAACCAGAATGGACAGAATGGGGGTAGGATGTGTAAAGCAGATAACGAGTCCAAGAGACCAACATGGAAGATAATCTCCCACTTGAAATAGGATTCATGTGGTGGTGCTGGAGACAGGGAAGAGATGACAGAACTCAGATGTCCAGAAGATAGAGTTGACAGAAATTGTGAGATTTGATGTAGGGAAAGATGGAGCTGAGGAAGAGTTCCCTATACTGGCTTTCCTGAGTGGATGGTTGGAAGCGCTCCCTGAGATGGGGAGTATAGGAAGGATATGGGTACTGGATTAAGATCCTTCATCTTGTGGAACAGGTTGAGTTAGAGATACCTGCAAAGTATACATGTAAAGAGACTGGTGGGCCATGGATACAGGATTATTGAACTCAGGAGACCGATCTAGACTGTGAAGAGCTTATTAGGAATTTCCACTTTATGGAAAATATTTGAAGACATGGAAGCAGAAGAAATTTCAGAATAAAGAACTAGACATTTACCATGGGAGATGAGTTCATTGAATATTACTACAACATCCTTCTAGTATCAAGTCCATTGCCAAGTTAGAAATGGCATCATCATTGATGGTCTCTGGTTATGGCATTGCCTTTATTTCTCTTTACATATTCCCACAATGATGGTTCCCCCCCCTCCCAGCATAGTTGGATAGAAAGAAGGAATAAGACAAATTGTGTGATTTGGGGCAAGTTGTGTAAACACAATGGTTGGCTTCTTCATTTGGGAAAGGGGAACTCCTAGGTGCAAATCCACTTGTCTGATCGTCAACTGAAGAAACTTTCTGGATAGATGGACTTTCCACAGCTCACTCTCTCCTGAACACAAAAAATTATCAAACTCAAGCCCTTACCTCACTAGGCACTTAGCCTGATTGCTCAAAGGTCATTCCTCCCTGAACCCGGTAGCATGGCCTCCACTAACATGCACCTTTAACCTGATCATACTACTTCATCTTTTACTGAAGACTTGGTTACTGACTGAAAAAAACAGCTTTTAGAATGATCACAAAATCCAAGTAAGCAGCTGAAAGCACTGTGATAAGAGCCCTTTGTGACAATTTACCTCTGCATGGGATTTATGTCGGAGTGTCTACAGATTCATGACTTTTCTGCAAAACCGTCGTCCTGGCCAAGAATGGGATGGCCCCTCCGTAGGAATGCATAGCTGATGACATTTCTTTCACCATCTTGGCATCTAAACAGGACACCCTATCTGGTAACAATGCAATGCGCTCCTCATGGTTTATGGCATGGCTGTAGGCGGAATGGGCTGTGAACGCCTGCACTATGTTTGAGTCGATCAACTCTTGTTATGTGGGTGTCAGAGAGGGAGCCCAGCCGCTCGATATGGAGCGGGCCCAAAAAACAGCCACTGTCAAAAGAGTGCCTTAAACATAAGAGCTATGCCAGGAGTTGCCGTTTCAAAACATCTGCCAGATCATCACAGTCAGCTTCCCTCCCATTCTCAGACCATCAGTATGACCATTGTCTCTTTACTCACTCAAGTTCAAGGCCATGGATTGGACTCCTCTTTTTTCACTCATCTCCTATATGCAGTCATCATGTATCAATAATAGTAATAGTATTTATTCATCATTTATTATAGGTTAGGCAGACCCTGTGCTAAGTGCTTGTAAATGCCTCATCAGATTTGGTTGTCACAATAACTTCCCGAGGTAGGACTGTATTTGTGCCATTTTGCAGCTATGGAAGCAAGGGTTGGGGAAGGAGCCCGAAATCACAGTGCCAGAAAGTGGCAGAGCTGGAATGTGGATCCAGCTTTCTCTGGCACTCAACTATACTCCATTCCCTTCTGTGGAGCATTAAAAGTCATACGTCCCTTTCCTTTATGAGGCATTTTGAAGTTTCTAAAACATTGTCACAAGCCATTTTGTTTGCTTATCCAAATAGACCAGAGTACGAAGCTATATGTGTATTGTCCCCACTGTTGCAGAAGTTAAGACTCACACAGAGTTCACCTGACTTGCTCAAAGCCATCCTGGCTGAGCCTTGGACTCAGTTTCTGACTTGTTTCACTATTCCCATAAATATCATGCTCTTCGCTTAGAGCAGCTGTTACTTTCTTCCAAAATGACCAATGTATGAAATTCCCTAGGAGGCCAATTTTGGCTTCATACGGAGACATTTCTGATACAATTCTCCAAAAGCAGAAAGGGAGGTAGTGAGTTCTTCGTGCCTCTCCATTTTCATCCAAACCCTGGGCAGTCACTAGACTAGAATGTCATTCAGACAATTAAGCCTGATCCCTGGGAGGGAGGGGAAAGGAGGCAGCTAGAGCAGATGAGATCCAAAGCCCAGCCCTCCCTGAGATCTTGGGACTAGGTTTGTGGGAACTACAGTGTCATGACCATTTTGGTTGCTCTAGCTCCATCCCCTCCCTCTGGCCTACTGAAGCCATCTCCTAGCTGACTTCCCAGCTGTCCCCTGCAATTCATCCAGCTTCACTTCACCAGGGTGATCTTCTGCCAAATTTGTTCCCATCACTGCCTTTCTTCTAAAATCATCAATGGCTCCCTTTGGCCAACCACACCCATTTGACACATCTTTGTCTGATGTTCCATGACCTATCTACATCCCTATCCAAACTCATTTTTCATTTGCTCAAACTCCATTTCTGCTTGTCAATACAATCATTTGCCTGGGTCAGAGACATCATGCTTATTTCCGCCTCCAATCCTTTGTTCCACTCTCCTAAAATATTTTCCACTTTCCCCTTGTCCACCTAACCATATCCATTTTTTTCAGGCCCAAGTCAATTTTGTTTCAGTACACAGAACTTTAATGAATTTCTTCCCCCAAAACACAAATCAAGTCTAAGAACAATTTTCGACTCCTGTAGCAAAGCCATGGGAACCCTCAAATGAACAAGAAATGGCCCTGTCCTCTGGGAAGATAGCAATTAGAACCAGCTGCTCTATGCAACCATTAGATTTCGAATACTTGATTCTACATCAGCTTGTGTTCCTGGTTATGTGAGCTGAATCTGTCTCATGAAGGGTACACACAGAGCTCTTCTAACACAGCTTCCAGAAAGTAGTAGGCAAGCAATAGTTAGGGGTTGCATGATTGAGGTGTCTAGGACTGCATATTTTGAATTTATCCCCATATTCACTCAGGCACACATACACACACACCACCACCACTTATTTGGATTTCCAGCATAGTGGAAGGTGCACACAACACCTGAAGTCAGACAGACCTGGAATAAAACCCCATCACCACCACGTTCTGGTGAAGAGGAGTGCAGCAAAACCTGGTTGGAGGAGTAGAGTGTGACCTCGTGAGTTTAGGTCCCAGTTCTGCCCCCAGAATCATTCATTTAGTAACTCATTGCCTCAACTTTTACAACAGAAAAATGAGGGCCACAGTGGTCCACAATGCCCCCTCTCTCCTCATAGGGTTATTATTTTAAGGAGTGCATCTGTGTAAAGCATTCAGGACAATTCATAGCATATGGGCGTCACTAAGTGCTAGCTACTCTGATTAGCACTAATTCAGTGACCTTGGGCAGAGGACGTAAATTTTCTGAACCTCCGTTTTCTCACCCTTAAAATGAGAGCTATCCTCATCAACATAAGCTGCTCTGAGAATTCAATGTGGAAGCACTGAGAAAGCACCTAGCTTTCCCCGAAAATGTTCCCTTATCTCTTACTCGAGGTCTGGGCTTCTAATCTCCCAACACTGCAAGGAAATCTTCCTCCTGGCAGCTGTACCCACCCATCATTCGTGCTACCATAGTAAGCGCTTGTTTTCATCCCGTAGAAAATGTGGGCCTCTCACAAATTCATCTTTAGAAAATTACAACCTAATTACACTGAACGATTGCATAAGCAAAAGATCGTTCAAGTTCCCCAAGCCCCCAGGCAGCTCTTCCGCAGCCCATCCCTGCCCATTTTGGCAAACTGAACAGCGGGAGAGAGGAATCAGCCCTCTCTGGGAAAGATTTGGGGCCCCAGGCACATCACACCGTGTAAAATCAGGTTAAGGTGAGTATCAAGAGCAACCTTGAAAGCAAAAAGGAGTCAAAGCAGGTCAGACAGCCCCTGCGGGGAGTCTGGGAAGGGGAGGAGAGCCTGACTCACCAGTTCTGCCTGCAAGGCTCATGGGAGCCAAGTTGCCAGGGAGTCTCAGGCTTTCTGAGCGTGGGACGCTGAACCCCGCCTTGCTGCGTGGCGGCTGCAGACCTGAACTAAGGGCTGGGCTCTAAAGGTCCAGGGCCCCTAAAACGGGGCCCATACCTCTGCCTTGACTGCCTGTTCCCTAGAAATGTTGAGGAGCCCCCTACCCCCTCGACAGCAAAGTAACCAGAGCAGGAAGGTACTATGGTCCCTTGGGGAGATGCCAAGGGTCTGCTCAGGGTGGACTTGGCAAGAGAGAGTAGAGGTTAGGCCAAAGGGGCAAGACTTCGAACTTACCTCAAATACTGAGGTGTCTGCCTTCCAGCCAATTTGGCTCTTCTCCCAGAGGAGCTGAATTGTTCTTAAGGCTCCTGTAGACTTCCTAGAGCTGTTAGTCTCTGGCAGAATGCAAGGGGTTTTTGCAAGGCCCTCCTCTCTTCTCTATAGGACTTCTCCATCTGAGTAGGTTGAGAGGGCAAGTTCTCAGGTCTAAATGGTGGAGGGATGCAGAGGCTTAATTTCACTGCAGAACCAGGCTCTCTGTGGCATGGTTGGTGTGCAGGAATGCATATTGGGCATCTAAAGGAGATAGCAAGGCATTAAGATACAAGGTAAGACAAGAGCACATTGAGTCATACCATTCTGGAATGTTCTGACAGGGCCAAACCCCCTCGTGATATTAATAATGCCTAAGAGACATCTCTTGGGTTTCTGCTGAGGTTGTGCAAATTAATTCATAACCAATTCCTGACCACTGTGTTAAGAGCTGAGTAAAGACCAGTTAAAGTCACAATTTTATGTTATTCCTAAGTGATGTCACCAAAAGGCAATGAGAGGGATAATATTGGGCAGAGGAATAGCAGACCAGCCTTTTTTGTCAAATATTGGTTTGGGGTGCCCACAATTTTTTAGCAAGTTGATAGTTCTAGAATTGTGGATTTGGGGTGGAGAGTGAAAGGACGGAGGGTTGCCGTTTTCCTGAATAGAACAGACTGCACTTTGGTGCTAATCACACAGGACCACGCCTGTTGAGTTGTTAAAAGTTAATAAAATGGTTAACAAAATTTGAATCCATTCTTCTAAGTGGTCCTTGAACAGTGGTAGAGGAAGGAAAGCTTTTCTAGATATTATTATATTTACCATGCAGTTCTAAACCAATCACAGTAGAAGAAAGGACATTACCTGCTCTTAGGCAGGTAAAAAACAGGGAGCTACAAAGTTTGGGGCAACTGAACTTGCTTTAGAAAGCTGAAGAAAAGTTAAATAAATTTTTCAAAGCCATCCATACAGTAAGAAGGGAGCTGAGGTTTGGTTGTCTCTAAAGGTTTTTTTCATTCTCTTGGGCTGCTTATCTAAGGGACCTGGTTGTGCTCACTGCGGTAGCAACAGCTAACTTTCACTGAACACTTACTGGGTGCTGGTGCGTTTCAAAGCACATTTCACATATTAGTTCATTTAACCCTTCTAATAATTTTATGACGCAGCTGTGATTATGTCCATTTTACAGATGAGTTGACTGCGGTTAGATTAGTTGTTATGCAACTAGCACTAGGCAGCCCTAAAGATTCACATGTGGGACATCTGGTTCCGGGTACATACACTTCACCTGTATCGTGTTTCTCCCCCGAGCATGGAGATGACTCCTAGTCATCTAAGCAAGGCCGGGTGGGGGTGGGGATGAGAGGACTCTTTAAGGAACGGAGGGGCAGCACTCTGTCCATAGTGGGGCCCAGTGATGTCTCATGCTCTGCACAGAATCTAAAGCTCTGATAGGATGCAAACCGTGTAGAAGGAAGTTGCTAGACAGGAAGCACCTGAAACTCTCTCTCTGACACCTGGGGATTTGGGACCTCCTGCCCACGGCTCCTCCACCCACCCCCTCCCCACACACAGAACACACACACAACCAAACAACACTGCCCGTTTTCATTTTCATCTGTTTACGTGCTTCCCCCCTCACTGAGACAGACAGGAAACTGTGGTTTGTCCCAGTGCCCCCCAAGTGAGGAAGCATAGTCCATCCTGGGCCACTCGCCTAAAGGAGAAGCAGGTAGTCAGTTCTAGCGTAGTACCAGCTCCACAGCGGGGCCCAGAACCCCAAGTTCTGCACCTGACTCAGTGAAACTCCTCCAGGAACAAGCTGCCTCGTGTGCTCACAGAGGCTCACCTACTTCAGACCAAATCGTACCTCAGCAGCCTGGAAAGGGCACTGCCGTGACTCCGAAGTACAGGAAACACAGCCTCTCTTTGCTCTGATGCAGGGAGGCTGTCTCCAAAGAGCTGCTTATAAAGATTAGCTTGCGTGGGTGGCATCTTGCAGCTGAGTTGCTTTGAGAGGTCATGGTTCTTGATCCACAGGGTCAGTAACTGTGGTTGCCCTTTTGCTATCACCATATGCAGCCAATACAGTTTTCCAGTCCCTTTGGGGAGTTAGGTAAGGCACAATTTGGGATCCAGTCAGACCAGGTTTGAAGGATGTTCTGAGACATAACATTTTGACGCTTAAATTCCTCATTTGGTCAAATGATGCTGACAGCCCTGCCCCCCCGCGTAATGAGATAACATACTTAAAGTACCTGATAATTAGTCACTAATATTCTGAAATCCACTGTGCTAGGTGCTTAGGTCCGTTTTCTCATTTGATCCTCACCACATTATGAGAGACGGTCCATAATACTCGAAAGAAGAATGTCAGGGAAATATGTGATTTGATTGATGTCAGACAGCTGGAGGAAGAAGCCCAAATCAAACCCAGGTGGGGATGACTCCAAAATTGGTGTATTTTTCCAGCCCAGTGTTTCCTAATATGCTGGTACCCAGTAGGCACATGCAACCTTTGTTCCCCCCCTTTTTTTTTTAAGTCCACACTTGGGCTTTTTAAAAAGCACAATTTGGTTACTCCCAATTAAACATATGGCATCCCGAATAATCAAATCCTTACGCAGTCACTAAGGGACTGAGGTGTTCTGGGCACTGTGCTTCATTCAGACCTGTCACTAGGCAAACCAACAGAGCTCCTAGAAGGCAAATTCCGCTGCCTGTGAGTGGGCAGCCTTAATGATGATCCGATAAAACACTGAATGTCAATTACCAGCTACAGGGCAGATGGAGCCCTAGGTCTTGGAATGCAAATTCCTTCTCTTTCCAGGAGCTTCTCTTTTCTCTTAATTAGCGATTAGGCTGCAATGTTTTAGACCTGCAGACTGGGCTTGAGGAAAGACTAAGGGAGTGTGGGAGAGGAAAGATGAAGCCAGCACTTCCTGCAGCATGCGGCTACAGTGGTAGAGAAGAAGGGTAATTTGAGGATGTTCCCTCTCCTAGGGCACTGGCAGGGGGGCCGGGGGACTGCAGCGAGTACTTTGAAGGGTTTAAGAGCAAATAATAAATTAGGGCTAGGGAGGTTCTTTTGGTCACCCTAGAAGTGAAAGTGGGTGATAACAAGTCTCATCCTTATGCCCGTGTTTCAGGATTCCCTCCACCCGAGGGAATATTTTGATGGTCTTAAGCTCCTCAGGAAGGCGTTTGAGCTTTAACTGATTTGATCTGCAAGTCAGGACCCTTGTTTAGTTCGAGAGCACCTGGAATGCTCAACGGTCCTGATAGGTTCACCTGCCACCCTTCATCACCTCCAGAGTGGAGGATGTGAGACAGCCCTTTGGGCTCCATAGCACGGTGCTCACTGGGGTGCACACAGGAGCTCTGTCCACAGCCTGATCTTCCAAGTCATTCACTTTCTTAGCGTGTTTCAGTTCCTCTCACCTGAGGGTGACCCGCCTCAGGTAATCAGTGATGTTTTCCAAAGGTAAATGAGTTGTTCTTTCAAATGATGGTCACCTACCTCTGTCACTGTGTATCGAACCCCAAATCCCCACTATGAATGCATCAGATACTGTACAGTTTCCCCCATGAGAGCAATCCCACTGCAGCCATAAATGGCAGGAGCACTGGGGGATAACATCACACCCGTGGAGTAGGGGGATTGAGTGCACTAGAGAACCTGTAAATATTCTAGGCTCACTTGCAGGAATAACAAAGACAGTCCACCAAAAAGGAGACTGGCAAGACATGTTACACACCTCAGATGGGCAATAAATGGATTTCCATCTACCATACCGTGCTCATGGGAAAGTATTCATGATTCCACAGATTGGATAATAGGCTTTATTTATTTTGTTTAATTGCAGTTAATAATCACACTCATGCCTTTTGTCCCCTCTTGTGTCTGGTTTTGCAACCAACTGTTCAGTGTTTTTTTAATTTTGGCATCCTTAAGCTAGGACTTGGAAGGACTTTTCACAAACATAGAGGCAATGCAAAATTCTCTTAATTGAGGAAAAAATATACAGGAACCAATCCATCTATACTAGATTTTCATATAAATTGGAGGAGCTGAGAGAGGTTGCTATAATTCTAGTTATAAACTATTTCTGAGGAGCCAGTTTATTTTGTTTTCGGACAGCAGCTAAACAGTATAGAAAACCCCTGTGCAGAGCCCCAGCCAATTATTTTATCCATTCAAAAAAACCATTTTTGGTTTCCTCTTAGGAGCTCCTAACCTAGTGGACAGAACAAACTGCTTGTAAAATCTCAATCTGATACATAGAATTGCCTTTTAATTAATAGTGGCCATTTTATCAGAGAAAATAAATTTGGAGGGTACATTCAATCACTGAGTAAACCTGCTTTGTGCAATATGCCTGCTCCAAGTTCATTTGTTTTCACAGTGAATTCCTTTTTTTTTTTTTTCCCCAGTGAATTCCTTTTTGATACCCTTACCTCACCAAGTGGTTTAGATGAGGCTTGTGCTCAAGTTCTTTCTTTTAATAAATAGCAAACCTACTTGGAACACCAAAAAGGGAAATGAATCCATACCAGGGAAGAACACTCCCAAAAGAGCATGAGCTCAGGCTCAGACACACCTGGGTCACAGCCCAACTCTGTTACTTACCTCCCTGCATTAATTTATGCAAGATTTCTCATCTCTCTGAGCCTCAGTTTCTCATTTATAAAAGGGCTGTTATGTGGATTAAACGTTACATAGAATGGCACTTGTAATATGGTAGGTGTCAATGAATGGGAGCCTGGGTGATTGCTGCGTCACCACTATATTCAGGTGTGTTGGCCAAGACTTCACTTTGGATACATTTTTTTAGCAGCAACTGTGGTCAGGACCCAAACAATGGTAGAAACGAAAAGGATCAGCTCTTAATTCCTTGCTCTTCGGACAACGTGCAGGCTGGCGGAAACCAAACCTTTGCAAGTGTGTTGGATCCACAATTTATGAGCCATCCTTTTTGCAGGGGTGCCAACCCACGGGGGTACCAGAGTGGTATTTAGAGCATCTGCAAAACTACACGGATGAATGCCAGCACCTGCGAATAAAAAAGCAATGGGACCAGGAAGGATGTCCTGTCAATCAGAAAAGCCTGTGGGGGAGGGAAAGTGGAAGTCACTGTTGAGAAGACAAAATAGAAAAGCAGCGGCCCCCAGACACCTCTAGGCTGTGGAAACAGATCCCTCCTTCTAGCTGCTTGATGTTTATTCTGCATTTGTAGTTCCCAATGAAAAACAAAAAACAACAAATAATAAAAAAAGAAACAACAGTGATCCATCAACCAGATGTCTCCATTTTCATGAGCTTTATCCATTTATCCATTGATCTCTATTATCACAGGACGTCTCCCAAGATTCAGTTCAACAAACTGGCTCCCCAAGGTGGTTGGTGCTCTTTGGACTCATCCCCAAAGCGTAGACAATCCCGAGTTTTTTGGTTAAAATTAAGTATTGACCTGGTAAGGAACAAACTCAGTGTGTAGACTTACATGTGTGTGTGGGGTGGGGGGACATATATGAGATAAAATGTACTGTTTTAACCATTATTAATGTACAGATCTGTGCCATTAATTGCATTCACATCATAATGCAACCAATACCACCATTCCTCTGTCTCCAGAACATTTCCATCTTCCCCAGTTGAAACGGTGTGCCCATTAAGCCCCTACCAACCTCCATTCTACTCTCTATCCCTCTAAATCTGACTCCTCCACGCACCTTACATAAGTGGAATCATACATTTGTTCTTTTGTGACTGGTTTATTTCACTTAACATTTTCAAGGTTCATCCATGTTGTAGCACATGTCAGAATTTCCTCCCTTTTTAAGGCTGAATAATTGTGTAGACTTATAAGTAAAGCTGCTGTAGTCTCACTTTATGGCCTCATATTTTGAGCCTTGCTATAAAATGTCACACTCAAAAAGGCTTTAAAAACTGAGTTATTTCATTAGTATATAACTTGAAAATACTACTGAGTACTTATTATAGCTAGTGAAAAGTAATAAATGTATGGATTTCTTTTCATGAGAACTGTCTTCACACAGCAGTATCTTAAGTTGGAAACTAGGTATTGGCATCCTTGCAAAGAAATAGTGTTACTTGATTAGCTTTGTGGCTGTAGAGTCACTCAGGAAAGTCACATTCTGTAATTCCTGGCATCTGAGTGATAAAGCACATACATAGAAGCCTACAGATAATGCAGTATCCCAAGGTGGCTCACTGAAATAACCAGATCAAAACCACATGGCTGATCTCTCGTCAAATGCTCTTCCCATTTTCTCTTACTGATCACCCTTGCCAAAAGTTGTTTTATACTCACATTATCTACTTCTGTGTTTATTCATTTATTTAGAGTATATATATATATATATGTATTGCTCAAATGTTATAACAAATTTGGCTCTAATCCATAAAGGATATTACAAAGTACAAAAGAAAGCCTAACATTTCTGCAGGAGAAATGGAAATTCTTCTGATCATATCTGCCTAAAAATTATTATTATATGAGTCTCAATCATGTCTCGTAGCTGTGGATGATGTAATAAATGTGTACATATTCCGGATGATCTCATAAAGCTTACTTTTAACTTAGATCTGCAAACACAAACACATTGTGCAATGTTATCAAGAGGTGAAACGAGCACAGCAAGCGACTTGTAAATTTTTCAATGGACAAGCATTAATTTTTAAGCTGTATCTTCAGCTTTTGAGACATCACCTCTCTCCCCATGAGACATCACTTCCTGCATGTCCTTTGAACTATTATGGGATGAGATGAGAAAGGAACTAAAAGGGGAATGAAATTTTTTTGATCACAGTAGAAAGATAATTTGGACTGAATAATAGATGAAGACACCAGAAGGAAGAGCTTGTAGGATGAAGTGGAGAACAAAATATTGGCCCCTGAAGTCTGTGCTAAAAGTGATTTTTTTCCAAGAATTTTGTATATCACGCTTGTCATAAACATTTAGTTTCATTGTGCAATGAAGACAGATGACAAGAATTTGCTGCTCCAGCAAACAAACAAAAAAAAGCAACTTCACTATGTCCTTGGAATCTGCCTTTTTTTGGTTTTAAATGTGCAGTGGAAAACTTGGGCCTGCAAGGGTTGGGGTTGGGGACAGTTGTTTATATAACTAATTGGACATCTACATAACTATGAAAATCAGGGCAGGTCCCTCTATTCTCATCTGTTCCAAAGCCAAGCCTTGCTCTAAAGTTAAGAGGCATGCAGGCTTGAGAGAGGTGCACAGCTTAGCTGTCTTACGCTGACTCACTTACATAAGCTTCAAGGTTATGAGGGTTTTCTTCATTTTGTGTCTAAATGGTAGGAGGGAAAAACATGTTTTCAGAGTCAGTTATCAGGGAAGAAAAGTGCTTGGGCAGGTCTTAGGTTAGGGAGAACTTTTGTAGATCAGAGGATGATGAGAGATGTGAAGAAACAATTGAAGACAAAGAGACTGGTGGAGAACCATCCTGAAGAAAGATCCAGAGCATTAGATGGACAACCAACAATGGCCAGGAGCAATGTACCTTCCACAGAGAGAGGAGACAAGTGAACAATCACAGAAAAGATAGGGATTTTGGCATCGAGAAAAAGGATGCTGGAGAAACTCGGTATCTTATCAGCAAATGAGGTAGTGAGGTCACCTTCTGAGAAATGAGTGGGACTTGGGTCTTGGGAAGTTTTGGCCTAGCCCCCGTAAGAAATGCAAGAGGCAACTGGACAGATGAATGAAAGGGTGATCAAGCAGGGTGAGCTAGAGTCATAGTGGGTCATTAGAAGGGTGTTTTGGAGGGGTTATTTGAAATCTCAGCAATGGGGCAATTTCAAGGGATGATTATATCTAAGGTGGCACTTTCTGAGTGCCAATAGAGGGCATTCCAGTTGAGCAGATCAAATACAAAGCCAAGGTATCAGTGCCACCTACTGGCTTATAGAAGCCAATAAGGAGGCAAACAAGAGATCTAGAGAATTCTAAATTTTCATAATACTATTTGAATAACACTTGCTTGACCTAGCCATGCATCCTCTGTAATTACAAAGGACACTTTGGGCATAGATATGGAAAAATTCCCATAACCATCTAAACAGCATTCGATTTAGCAGAGCAGGGTGCATTTAGCTTAAAATCCTATCCTAGCAGTGGATCTAAGATGCCATGGAGATTAAGGTGGACGGATATCAGGAGTTAGGAGAACCAAACCACTGTGTCAGTTCCTATAGGCATGAATGCCAAGGCAAAGTAACCATCTTTGCCTCCAGGTCTAGCAGGGAGTCCAGTGTATGCCCGTGCTCTTCTGTTCTAATCTAGACTGTCTGAGGAAGTCAAAGTCTCCTGCTAGCATTTGAATTATTACTATCTCTTTACAAATCATTCTTCTCAAAAATCTTTGAGAACCCAAGAGCAGGTTCTTTTCAATTAGTATATATTTGATTAGTATATTCGACTAGTATATCTAGTCCATCTAATACCTAGCATCTCGGTGTTCAAAGAATATCAACAGAATGAATGAATAAATGAATGAATGAATGAAGAATCTGTGATCCTACATTTCTTTAGAATACACTTTCTTTGGGTTTAGAAGCCTCCGTGAAACCCATCTCTCATTCCTGTTCCACTCAGTCCACACCTTTTGAAAGATACATAGCTACCATCCAACTCCATAAACACAAATTATTAGCATTGGCAATGTAGGCAAGACCTCCTTCTTCCTACCAGGTCTGTTCTAGATCCCCTGCTCATTTTCTTGCTAGTGTCTGGACTGATAATTACTGCTCAGCTGGTTGTGGGAAAGGTCACACTGTGCCAGAAGGGGAAGCGATTACAGCAAGGTCAGTAATTAAGAAGTGGAATGGGGAACCTGAATAAATAAAAGGCCGCATAAATATGATACCTATATTGAGTCAGACAGTCTCAACTTGAAATCACCCACTCCTACCAGACAGAAGTCCCAGCCTTTTTTTGCCTTGGAAACCAAGCTTTTTTTCTGATGACCAAGAATGCAACTAGTCCATTCTAATACCTTTGTGTGAATTAGTAAAAGGCGTCCCCTACAGAGGCAGAGGCAGCCAACACCAGAGTGCATGGCTCGGTGAGATAAACCCGGGCTGGATTTCTGCCTCCACTTGACCACTGGGGCAGTCACCTTGTGCAGTGAACGAATTGCATGTTTACATTCTTTGTCCCCATTGGGGATGCACTGTTTTGGGCCTCAGGCTCCTGGGAGTCACTCCGAGCTAAGAACCATGGTTCCATTCTAAATATTATATATCAGATTCCTTGGCAACAACTGGAAGATGAAGAAGAGCAGAGTCTAGGATGTGAAGGGTGTGCCAATACTAGATAATTGCATTGCTCTGGATATGTCCTTTTCCCTTTAGTTAACAAAACTAATAGACTAACTCTACATCAAAAGACAAACTCTACCTACCTCTTCATTTTCATTTTTTTGGTTTAGTGCAAGGGAAAGATTTATGTATATAAGGTTTACCTCACCCAACTGCGCTAGTTCAGTAAAGCTATGGGACAATGTAGAGGAGTGGACTTCCCTCCATTTCTCACCAGTCAAGTCTGTGTTTCCAGGACTTCAAAGCAACTACAATAAATCAGGCAGCAAATCTCAGAATTTCAGTAAGATGCCTTGGTTAAACCATGCATGAGTAACTGCTACCTCACTATTCTGGCTGGAGCTCAGATTGACTATGTTCAGACATACTTACAGGGGGTGGGGTGATTCTGCTGAAATCTGAAACTATATTTTCTGAGCATGATCAGTTTCCAAACAATACCAAGTGGTTCTTTGGATCAGACTGAAGAAATTTGTCAATTTCTTTTAGGACAATGGGAGAAGAGGACATGTGTAGTGTGAGTAGAGAGTTGAATTCAATGAGTAGAGACCCATCATTGGTTTATCACTGGATTATCACCTTCAAAGAGATTGGCCTGTCTCCACCATCTTTACTATGAGAGTAATTTCTTAAATGGTCATAAGGAGTTTGTAAGGCTGGACTTACTTCTGTGGAAAGGCCTCCTATGTGTTTTTCCTTGGGAAAGATAAACTTTCCAATTAAATGAAGGATTCTCTGGCTATCTCTTCATTGTTACTCTTTCAGGGTGAGATGCAGCTCACATTTGTCAAATGTTAGCCAAGCTTCGACTCCCCTTCTTAACCAGTAACCACAATACCCCCAGAATGGTGGGTGGGTCCTGCTTGTTGCTTAACTTGAACCAAGGCTATAAGTGAGGTCTCTGGGGTCCAGAACCCTCAGCCTTTAACAGGAAAGTCAGAAGGAGATCAGTATAGGGGTCCTTTGAGAAGCCCCCGTTGGCCTCTCTCTACTTATAAAATCTGTAACACATGTTGACTAGATCCAAAATTATGTCATTGCCTCATAATGTTTTGAGGTTCCGACTTCCAAGGCCCTTGGGAGAGGAGCAGTTGTTATTGTAAGGTCAGGATTTAGGACGGGCAACTGAAGCCATTCAAGGTCTCCTCGCTGTGTTGTTTCCATTGCTTTTAGGCAGCCACAGAGAGATCTGGCTGCTCTCAGACTGACAGCCTAGGCAGCACTGCCATGTAGAAATGAGGTAAACAACCGGATTTTGTTCCCTAGGAGAATACATTGATGAACATGGTCACTGCCACGTCTGTGAAGCCTCGTGTGCCAAGTGCTGGGGGCCAACTCAGGAAGACTGCACTGACTGCCCCATCACAAGGTAAGTGGCCTCTCAGTATCTCCTGTGGTTGAGAGCTCATGGGTGACAGGATGGAGAGAGGAGGTGTTTACCACGTTAAAGACACCCCCTTGGGCCTGCAGAAAAAGGAACCAAACTCTTTCCCATGACACAAAACCCCTCTGTGGGCTGGCTACAGCCCACCTCTGTAGCATCTTCTCCCCATGATGTCCTGTACCCCCTGCGAGAAAGTTACCTGGACAAGAGGGGCTTCCTCATCAATAAAAATGATGGTGCCTTTGATGCCTGCGGTTGCATCCCCTTCTGCACACCCATCATCTCCATCTGCTGATCAAATATCTGCTCATATTTCTAGAATCAGTTCAAGGATGAACTGTTCTATGAAGGCATTTTGACCGCTTCCCAGAATGAACCTTCTCCTCTTTATGTTCCTCTGGGCTCCGTATAAACTCCCATGAGCACCTGTGACATTTTAAAACATTAATTTACAAATCTCTATCTCTATATAGAGGAGCTATGTTTCGGTAAGCCCATTGAAATACTCATCTTTGTATTTCCATTACCTATCACAGCACAAGGAAAATAGTAGGCACTCAATAAATGTTTGGAAGGTGAACGAATGGGGAAATAAGTACCTGAATGGTATGAGAATCTGCCAATACACTGGGAATTTCTAGTATATAGAGTTGGAAGCCTGTTGCATTTTTAGTCGACACTCCTCTGATTGGTGCACTTAATATTTGCTGGCTGACCGAGTGTTTGAATGAATAGCCCCACCACTGCTCTGCAAAGTGCATTGGAAGAAGGCTGTCTCCAGACCAGTATGAGGAGGCTGCTTCAGCAGCAAATAAATCCCTAGGATGGACATTCCCTCTGCTTTGTACAACAGTCATTTCATCTAATTCTTCCTCAGGATTATAATATCCTGAGCAGGAACTATGGTTGTGTTTGTCTCCCTATTCCCCCACGGTGATCAACACATAGTAATAATTCAAGAAATGATAAAGTGTATAATTAATATCATGGACTTGGCTCCCTAAATAGCTTCCTCAGGAAGACAAAAAAGGGAGAGAGAGATGGAGGGAGAAAGGGAGACAGACACCAAAGAACAGTCCTAAGAATTGTCAATGCTAACTGTGGTAACATTTTCCAAGTGTCTCCTTTAGATATCTATGCCTCTACATGTTGGATTTGCTTTAAAGCAACCTCAGGACATACTCTTAGGTACAGACATCATTCTGAATATGGGTCCCATTTCTCCTAATTCCTCACCATATCAACAGTTAAATCCCACTGCATGTTTGGACATCTTTGAACTAAGGGAACTTACTAGCATTTGTTTACTAAGTCAGCTATTATCATCCAGTGTATACTGCAGAAGTCATGGTTGTCCCAGGCACATCAAAAGGGAGGGAAAAAACTCTACTACCATAAATAGTCATTAAAAAAAATGAATCCCATTGGTACACGAAGATCAGAGATACAGTTCCTGGGCCACTGGGGCAGTATAACTGGCTTAAGCAGCCCATGATTTAGCTTTTAAAGAAAGAAAAGCATGTTCATGAATCTTGAACTCATGTGTCCTCCTAAGGAAATCTTGTTTCCCAGGAAGAATTTTCTTCTCATCTCCCTGAGCACTCCGTTTCACTCATCTCTCTTCCTTGATGAAAATTATTTGCCGATATGTCCAAGAAAGGACATCATATCATGGCAATGAACTACTTGGTCTTTTTTTTAATCTGCATTTTCCTAGAACAGGGTTGAGAAGATGAAGATATAAAAACTATTTTGGAAGATGTTGGTGTTGACTTATTTGTTCTTAAAAGGGCAGCAAAGTATTTTTTTGAAGTATTTTCCAAAACATTTTCTTGAGTGGAATCAGGTCCATTCAAGATGGTCTTGAGCACCTGCTTTATGTCCAGCTCTGAGTTAGGTACAAGGTCCATGAATTCTAATAGGTAGCTCAGGAGTTCAAAGTCAAGGGATGGTGAAGTGCTCAGGGACCAGCAAAAGTGGGGCAGCTTTAACACCCTAGACCTGAAGCAAAAGCTGCAACCCTGAAGGAGGGGATGTCTTGCTTGATAGAAAGTGGAGCTGTAAGGGACACAGCCACTCTAGAACCATGGAAGGAGAATGCAGAATTGCAGCCCAAGGGGGGGAATAAATACCCCCAATCTCCCTCTCCTCCCAACCACAGATCTGCTGGTGTTTTTCCTTGTCTGAAATTAACTGGAGGCCAATGGGGAAACACCATTACAAATGGGGGAAGTGAGCTTGGAGAGACAGGTTCTAGTTGGCACATTTCCAGGACACGGCAGGACAGAGAATGACAAAAAAAAAATGGATCTGAGGCAAAGGTAAAGAGACAGACAGAATAACCAGGAGAGTTGGTTTGTCCAAGTTTCTTCCTGGTCTTAAGCTTTTGGATATCTCTAGTCATGGCAGAAAAAATCATCTCTAAAGGAGATTTTTTTTTAAGATTATTTATTTATTTGAGAGAGAGAGAGAAAGAGAGGGCATGAGTAGGAAGGAGGAGCAGAGGGAGAGTGAGAAGTAGGCTCCCCACTGAGCAGGGAGCCCCAGGCTGAGATCATGACCCAAGCTGAAGGCAGACACCCGACTGAGCCACTCAGGCACCCCGCCTTAAAGGAGTTTTTATCTAGGAGAGAAGTATTCATATTTAACTTATAGGTTTGCTTCAAAATAATATGGGAGGGAAGTAAATCAGTGGGGATATAAGTAAGATTGACCATGCAGTGAAATTGTTGCAGCTGAGAGATGAATACAGAGGAAAGGGTACTGTTGTGTCTTGTATATGTGTTTGTTTTATATATTTTTTTTCCTTAGTAAAATTTTTAAAAATAACATAACCCTGAACTTGTTTTACAGAAAATCAAACTTTAGGAAGCCCTCTCTTTGTATTCTAGTTCTCTCTTTACATTGCCATTAACCCTTGGGTATAGCTCCTTAGAGATGATTGAAAACTTGGAGGAAGAAAGAGCATCTTTCGGCACTGCTATCTAACATGTATAGCTCTGCAATGCCGTGATCCTCATGGTCCTCCCCATGGTCCTCCTGGCCAAAGCTGGCTTCCCACCCAGTCCTGAAGAAGTCATAGAGTCAATGAACCAATTAAAAACATTGAAAGCTACCTCTATTCTGACCCTCCCTCAAATGTTTTATTTGATCTGTTTCAATGAATTCAGCGGGGGGGAAAGACTTTTTGCCAGATTTCATTCTGATTTAATATTAAAGTACCAGGGGCACCTGGGTGGTTCAGTTGGTTAAGTGTCTGCCTTCAGCTCAGGTCATGATCACGGGGGGCCTGGGATGGAGACCTACCCCCCGTCAGGCTCCCTGTTCAGTGGGGAACCTGCTTCTCCCTCTCCCTCTGCCCCTCCCCCTGTTCATGCTCTCTCTCTCCAAGTAAATAAAGAAAGTCTTAAAAAAATTTAAAGTACCAAGAAATTACATTAAGTACCCTTGTGATGGCTTATTAAGGCCAAACCAACAATCAGCAGAAGATCCACTAACCCTGATTTGCCATCTCTTATGTTCCAGTTTGTATCACATACACACACATACTGGGGGGTCTGGAAAATTTAGTGCCAGTGCAGAGAACATTACCTCTGCCCAGCTCTTTAGCACTTGGTTTTGCCGACTTCTTCCTTTCCATAAGCCCCATTGGACCTGGAATTGTTCACTACTTATGAAAAGGCTAAGAGCATGCCTGAGTTGGGGACGAAATGCCTCCCCTGCAGAGATTAGCTTGCCCAATTGTCTCAGAAATCCAGAGTGGATGACTGGCAGTCCTAGAAATGGCTTGAGTTGGCTTTACAGGAAATTGTCCTCAGCCCCACTGAGCCCAGAGCAAGATTGTCTATTCTCTTCCACTAGGGAAGATTTGTTAGTGTCAGTGGAAATCTGTGCCACTTGAAATGGTACTTTTCTCAAGTTCCTTAGCAATTTTCCTTGAGGGGAATGGAGGGTGCAGGGGATGATGTAATTCAGTGCCTTTACCCAAGCATGACTGTTTTCCTTCTCTTTTTCGATCTTTAGAAAGAATCACATTCTTCCAAAAACCTGTGTACTTCACCTATGCTTTCCTTAGGGTAGATATGAAGGGAGGTGGTTTAAAGCACCATTATGTGCTTGGTATTTTCTCAAAATCAAGCACTCAAGTCAGAAAGGCAGCCCCATCCATATAAAATACACAAAAGTATTACACCATTGGCTTCACCCCCAAGTCTGCCACCCCCACTTTCTGGACGCTTCTACACGGTTCCCATCATTAAGAGTATTAGATCACCTCTCCCAAGAGAAATTATTTCCCCCTAAGCAAATTCGTCAGCTCTTTCTATAAAAGGCAAAAAATGACGATATACTTTTCATTCCCTTTGCAACTGAATTTAGGGGGAAAAAAGAACCCTCACAAGTAAACATTCCCATTCTCCCTTCAGCAGAGTATCTAGTAGCTTCCTTGTTGAAAAACCTCAGAAAGCTCTTACACAGTTTTTCTTAAAGGGAGGTTTTGGGTATTTTTTAACTAGTCACATCCAAATGATTCCTTGAAAAATGTTCTAGCTCAGAAACCAGAGCCAGGGTGGGGCTGGGATATTCCCAGTTGGCATTAGTACCATCAACTAAAAATCTGGGCTGGGAGCACAGCCTTCTCATTATACACCATGGTGCAGGGGATCTGTTTTGACATGGACAACCAGATGTGCATACATGTCTGCTTAGGGCTAGGACTTCATGCCCTGCAGTGGGACCAAGGCTTGTTCACTCTGGTGGTGCTCGCTATGGTGACCAGAACCTGAAGGGCAGAGAATGCAAGAACGAGGTGGCTGTCTGTCTTATGTTGGTGGTGTTAATCCCATTGTTTCTTCTTTCTTTTTTTTTTTAATAGAAATTAAATTTTTTTTTAAGATTTTATTTATTTGTCAGAGAGAGAGAGAGAGAGGCAGGCAGAGGGAGAAGCAGACTCCCCGCTGAGCAAGGAGCCTGATGTGGGACTCAATCCCAGGACCCTGGGATCATGACCTGAGCCAAAGGCAGACGCTTAACTGACTGAGTCACCCAGGCACCCCAATCCCATTGTTTCTAACAGATGGAAATGACACAGACTTTCAGGGTGTGGAGATGAGATGGACGATCACAAGCAACACCCTATTCAGGCTGCCTTGCTCCCATTCCAACCTGCACAGCCCTGTGACTGAAATGGCCCATCCCCAGCTCAGGGCTGGCTCTAGCTATAGAAACAGTGGGATTTAGACACACCATTGCACCCCAGGCCTACACCTGACCTTCCATGGGATGTCCAGCTTGGGGGAAGAGAGTTAGTAGAGAGAGAAAGGAGCCCTACCTTTGCTGACAGGCCCTCCGCTCTCTCAGGCCAGGATGCCAACCTTATACCATCGGGGGTACATGTGTGCTACATGGTCAGTTAGCCTCACAACTGAGACAGTAGCTACTACTGTAAGGAAACTTGAACAGACCCAATTTGACACCACCTGTGCTAACTTAGGACGCATTTAGCAAAATCCATTTAGCAAATGGATTACTGATAGTAATCCATACTATCAGTGAGCAGAAGGCAGAATAGCAGCTCTCAAAATGTGTTCCCTAGACCAGCAGCATGAGCTTCACCCAGGAACTTAAAAAACACAAATTCTCAGCTTTCTCCCCCAAAGACTCACTGAATTAGAAACTCTGGGGGTGGAGCCCCACACCTCACTTTATTACCGCATTACCTATCTGACTCTTGCACTTGGTAAACATTTTGTATTTTTCTGAGCGAAGTTTTTGGATACGATTTACCTAATCCTGTTTGCTCTTGGGATTACTTTGCAAAGGAAGAAAAGAAGCAAAACTATGAAAATATTAACAGTGACATTATGATACGTATTTTATGTGTATAAAATCAAAGGTTTTAGAAGCCCCCATACTAACTCATCTGTGGTGTCCTTGTAGGTGTTTGCAAACATGATGAAAAAAAGTTGGTACTTTAGGGCACCTGGGTGGCTCAGTTGGTTAAGCGACTGCCTTCAGCTCGGGTCATGGTCCTGGAGTCCCAGGATCAAGTCCCACATCGGGCTCCCTACTCAGCAGAGAGTCTGCTTCTCCCTCTGACCCTCCCCTCCTCATGCTCTCTCTCTCATTCTCTCTCTCTCACATGACTAAATAAAATCTTTAAAAAAAAAAAAAGTTGGTACTTTAGACATCAGGAAACACTTGCAAAAATGACACTCAAAATCACTTTTATCAATTAATCACCATATGCATAGGCCAAGTTTGTAAGTAGCACATAAGCACCAGGACCGTGCTTTATTCTATCCTTTCCAGAGCCCTTGATGTTGACATTTCCCCTGTAAAGTGTGCATATGCTGATAACTAAAGGAAGAATATTTTCTCCAAGGCCTCTGGATTCAGAGGCCTATTTAGTGTCTTGAAAATTTAAAGACCTCCATCTGACTGTTGACTGTGTTTGGCTGGGGCCCACACTATGGGTTTAATCCCTGCAGGCACTGGTTAGCTTATTTGGAACCAGACTCCGGATTGCATCCTGAGCCAGTTTCTGGCATGTCTGCTGTTGGGTCCAAACCTTGGGCCAAGGATGGGTACGTGACTAATATTCCACATGTTCTAAGTTGATCAGTCCCAGGCATCCCCCTTGTTTCTGGAGCAATGAAACCAAGTCTGTGCACTGAAACATGAACACCACATGTTCTCATACTTAGAGCCATTCCAGAAAGTCATCCTTTCAAACCCTGAAATCTGCTCTTCCTCTAGGACTTTTGACAATGGCCGCTGCATTTTCAAATGTCCCTCAGGGAAATTTGAATTTCAGAACGAATGCCATCCCTGCCACTACACCTGCCGAGAATGCCAAGGAAATGAGCCTTCCAGCTGCACTGCCTGTGGAGTAGGTGAGGAAGTCTGGCTGCTCTCTTCTTCCTTTCTTCAAAGCTGTTCTCCCACTGGTTTGACTCAGAAGCTTCAACTCTGGGGACAAGGGGTAGATATTAGACAGCTGTTCATTGGAGAGTGTGTATCACCTTGAAGTTTCTGCTTCTTGTCAGGAAACGAATTCACATTATCGTAGGCGCAGACTCACTGCCCCTAAGGAGATGGGAGAGAAGCTAAGAGATGTCCTTGTGGAGAAGGAGAAAGAAAGGTCATTCAGACATGATGTCAGACATGAGACTGTCAGGAAAGCTAAGATTTGTTGAGGTGACAGTGAAAAGCGAGGAAGTTAAGGGTGACACATTCAGTCTTCAAGAGAAATATTGAAATAGAGGCTGTGTCAAGGTCTCCTCAGCCCTGAGCTATGCCATTTAGAAGTTGTCAGAGCCCTACTGTAGGAGCAAAGGAATTGTTTCAACACAAAAATATTACTTTTTGTCTCAGCTTTAACAGTTCAAGTTTCTGCTGTCGTTGGATTGTATTCCATGATCTCAAAGGTCCTCTGCAGTTTGACCCTTGAGTCCTTTCCAACTTCCCCTCATATGTCTGTTCCCCACTTTGACCTCATGTGGGCCAGATTCATATTTTACTTGACCTTTTAAATTTCAGCCAAATTTTAAAATTGGGAAATTTCGAAGAAAAACCTGGGTGGTTTGGTTTTTTTGTTTGTTTTTGTTTGGGCTTGGTTTGGTTTCTTTTGAAAACTTGGAGCACAACACTGGGCACCACTTGGCCTACATTCCCCAAATGGTTGACTAGAGATCAGAGGAGGCTGCTCTCTGTTTCTCCACAGTCCCCACCACTCCCTATTGTCTCACTGATCCCAAGGCCATCAGTTACCACCGCCATCGTGCTTACATGGTTTTTTTCTGGTGGAAGAGAATTATTTATCTTTATTCTTCCTTGTAATATAACCAAGAAAAATGAAGAACAAATTGAGAGTATCATGCATTTGCAGGAAAATGGGAGATAACACATTTCTTTGTGTAAATTAAAATTATTTCTTTGTGTTTCTTATGTAAACAAAGTAGATCTATATCAATTTTTCTCTGTAGCCTGCTCGTTTCTGTTTCCTTCCTCATCTAAAGGATGGTGATAATGGTTTTCTACTTTTAAGATTATGACAATGAAATGAGGTTAAATGAGATAAAATAACAAAGCACTCAAACAGGGCTGGGCACATAAGAAGTACTCAATAAATATTAAATACTACCCTTACTACTACTACTACTACTACCACTATTATTGTTCGTACCTACTTACTCCTGTGGGCATGTGAATTTCTCTAGCTGTTCAAAGACTTCACTGGAAATGTTCCCCACTGCCTGACCTCTATTTATTTTTAGGTCTCAGTTTCAACATCATTTCCTCAATGAGGGCTGCCCCAATTTCCTTGTCTGGGATGGGACCTCTCTATATGTGCATCCTTGGGGCCTCTGCTTACCCCTTTACAGTCATCCTCAAACTTGATAGCTATCTTGTCCATAAGACTCTATGTCCTGTAAGAGCAGTGAATGGTTTCTACCTGAGCACTAGCTTTGAGCACTGGTAGAGCATCGGCATGCACAGTATAACTGAATAAATGAATGGTTCAGTAGAAAGAATATCAGTACCAGCAATCAGGATACCTGGGTTCTAGTTCCTCCTTTGTGACTAATGAACTAAAGATATTAATCCTGTCTCTTCACCTCTTTAAGTCTCTCCTTGTTTGTAAAAAAAAAAGAATGGGGGTGGAGGTGGCACATAGACAAGACAGCATCTAAAATCCTTTTCACAGTTAAAACACACTAAATCTTCATACATAGTCCAAAATTAAGGATTCGCTTGAATACTGAACAAATGTCTAATATGTTCTAAGCATCCTTATAGTTACTTGGGCCAATCCACACAAAAGATGCTTTGACATTTCTTCTCTATTTTTTGTTTAAAAGTCTATGTTTACTCCATATCTTAACAAAAGTGCACATGTAGAAGTTACTACACATAGTTGCCATAGAAAATGCAAGAAATGATTGTATAATGCTTGCCTTCAAGGACTTCACAGACTAACAGGGATTCGTGCTCATGTATTATAAAACAAGAAAATATTCAAGACCAAAGGAAGGAAGGAATCCTACCACAAGTCAGAGAGGAAACATCACTTTCAGCTCTAGTGAACAGAAAAGCCTTGCCAGAGAAGGCATTGTTGAGCAAGCTCTGATTAGCAGGGTTCCCTCCTATTAGGAGCACAATGCCCCTAGTGCATATATGAGCATGGCCAGTACATGAAACAGTGCTAAAGACAAGGGATGCCTGACCTGAGGCAGTTCCATATCAACAGGCTTTAATACTGAGGGGTGCTCGGGTGGCTCAGTCTGTTGGGCCTCTAACTCTTGGTTTTGACTCAGGTCATGGTCTCAGGATGTGGGATTCAGCCCTGTGACAGGCTCCATGTTGGGCACCGAATCTGCTTGAGATTCTCTCCCCATCCTCCCTCCCTCTCTGCTCCTGCCCCTGCTCCTCTCTCAAATACTTAAATAAAATCGTTTAAAAAAAATAAAAGGCTGAAAACCCTCTGACTACAGGGTGCCAAATACGCACATAAGCATCTCCCATCAGTTCACAGAAATCCCACCTTTGCTTAACTGTAATTTTGTTAAGATTTAGGTTTGAATCCTTTTGAAAATACAGACTTCTAGCCTTGTTGGTGAAGATTCCCTCTAAGTTCTTGTCCAGATTTTCCTCTACAAAACTGAATCCAAAGCTAAATTTGACCAATCACACAACAACTACAGTAAGAAAAATGTTGAAGCTAAACTTTATAAAGTTTACTTTCAGAATCCCTCAGCCTTTATTTTTTTTAAGATTTTATTTATTTCTTTAAGAGAGAGAGCATGAGCTGGGGCGGGGGGAGGTGCAGAGGGGAGGGAGAAGAAGACTCCCTGCTGAGCAGGGAGCGCGTTGCGGGGCTCAATCCCAGGACCCCAGGTCATGACCTGAGTTGAAGGCAGACACTTAACCGACTGAGCCACCCAGGCAGCCCCTCAGCCTTTCTTTCATCATTTCCAGCAATCCTTTCCCTTCATGTCTTCCACCCTCAACCTTTCTTTCTTCCTGAAGGCATGCTGTCTTCACATGAGTCCACCTTCTCTTCTAATGAAATTAGTTAGCTACAAGAGATGCTCTGGAAACAGCCAATTGCTCTTAGGTATAAATGAAAGCCATTCTCAGAGTTTCTTGCACTTTGACTCATATTATCACATGAAAGGTTTAGCACCTTACAAAAATATCAGCCCTTCTGGTACTAGAACAAGCTTCCCTTATTTATTGTCACAATAATTTAAATTCTGAGACTCTGGTCAAGTAGCCAAAAATTTATGCATGATAATTTAAATCACTGGGGTATCCAAATTACCAGCCAAAGCTAAATGAGCTGCCATACTACCCAGGCTATTAGAAATTTGAGCCAATCTTGGTGTAATTCTGGACCAAACCTGTGGGAAAAGCTGCCCTTGATCAAGGTATCTAAGTTAACTCCTTTACAGGGTCCATGTATTTTAAATACCAAGACCATCGAAATCTGTTTTTTAAACTCAAATTATAATACCCAAAGTGGTTCAAATAATAAAGCCATATCTGAACAATACAAATGGGATTGGAGAACATCTCCTCTGATATCGGAACCCATCATTGTTCATTTTATTTTTAGATTGTTGATCCAGTTGGATATGTTAGAAAAATGGGAATATTGCTAAATATTAATGCAACATTCATACAACAAATATGTATTTAGATCTCAATATATCCTAGGCTGTCCCAAGCCTCTGGATCCTGAGGTGATGTCATGGAAGGGTATAGGGCATGGATAGAAACTGCTGAATAGAGAAAGTAGCTTCCCACTGTTCTCAAATCTTCCTACCTATATCTGAGAAGTTCAGCCCTCTGAAAAATAGGATCTTTTCTGAATGAGTTTTGGTGGAAATGGGGTTTGCTAGGGTTTTCATAAAGTGTCTGAGAAGAACAGAGCTTGGAAGGTTGACCCTTTTGTGGTGTCGAGATTCCATGTTCCACCAGATCAGGGGTTTGTGCTCCATATCAACCTGCAGCTGTAGAATCACCAAATGCACATTACATCCTCCCAAACACTCTCCTTCCCTTAAAGGATAATGTTCATCCAACTCAAACTTGGAGAGTGCAGACACATTCTTGCACCACCCTAGGTAAATCCTCTTTATTGGCTTTGTCCCCTGAGAACCAGCAGACTTCCAGTTGGAAATCACAAACAGAAAAGAGGTAGCTTCAGAGCCCATAATCCAAGGGTCTGATTTTTAAATTGGATTTGAACTAGGGATTTAATTAAGGACAAAACATCAGGTTGGATCACTTGGACACAAAAATACTTGAATGTTGGCAATTTCATGTGGTTCGATCATTCATACTGACATTAAGATTCTGCCCTTGCAACACAGGGTTAGTGATATCTTTATCCACAGATTCAGCAGCCTTGCACCTGGAAGGTCAACGCTTCTGGGTCTTCATGTGGTATATCACGAGTGAACACTAGCCCCAGTTATTCTGGGAAACACAGGTCAGCTGTTCTGCAGAGGCAGGAGCATATGGGAGACTTGATCCAGAGAAGATGGATACCCTAAATACACTCAGCACAAACGAAAACCCCAGTAGGGTGAGGGTAGGAGACCTCTAGGCACATTTTGTTAATTTTGTGTATATAAACTGATTATAATCCTTTGTCATTCATTGTGACTTATAATTGGTTCAAATTTTCTATTCCCCCCAAAAGCATATTCCCATAGTCTCATGTTAGACATACTTGCTAATTCTTTTCAAGTAGACTCCAATGTTGACAGAAGCTCAGGACTTCCAAAAATCCATTTAAGGAGTCAAAAAGGTGTGCTTGGTCTAGCACTTCAATACGCTGTCATCGTAGGAGCTGGCAACAATGCAAAAATTCAGATTTTTGGACAGTTAATACAAGCGTGTGATTTTGATAACAGAACTCCTAGTTATTCACAGAGTGTGTTTTCTGCTTTTGCAGTGACATTACAGATGGTAGTCCCTACTCACTCAAATATACAAAATAGTCAAAAATTATTCCCTACAATGACAATTTTTCAACTATAAGTATATATTGTAATTTTCATGAAATGCATTCTTATACTCCTGGTCCCTTAGCAGCCAAAATACTTACTTACATCTTTAAAAAAAAAAAAAAATCTTAGGTTATATTAGCTTCACAGTTAATTTTGTACATTTTCCTTCTTTTTGTTACCCCTCCATCTGTTCAGATAAGCATGGCCAGGAGCGCTTCCTATATCAGGGGGAGTGTTGGGAGAGCTGCCCAACAGGCCACTACCCTGCCGAGGGGCACACCTGCCTGCCCTGCTCAGACAACTGTGAGCTTTGCCACAGCGCACACATCTGTACACGATGCATGGGCGGCTACTTCATAGTGCCCACCAACCATACCTGCCAGAAGTTGGAGTGTGGACAAGGTAAGGCTGCTCTGGGCCACTGTCTTATATCAGGAGGTAGCATGAGGAGCTATGCCTAGATGGTTCCAAGATTTGAATTGACCTCCTGGCTTTAATGTTGGCACCTGGGATGACTTTGTGTGACTGCATGTCCAGTGGGGACAGTTGATGTCTCCTCCTCTCTTCCTCCACACACCTTTCTCTGGGTCTCTTCAGACACATTCCAGAGACATAGGAATATAGCTAATCACAGAGAAATTGATATTAATCAAGGGTTTGTGGGCAGGGTAAATGGAGAGAAAATCAAATTAGAACCTGAAGGTCCTGACCAACAATTTTCTCCCTCCCAATTACAAGTTATTACTAGTTATGAGACCCTGTGAAAAATCAGTCTAATTTCTCTATGCCTTTTTTTCTTCATGTGTGAAAGGGTGAGCATTGCACCAAGCTGTTGCAATGAGAAAAAGCTTACCTAAAGCTACTTGAAAATATTAAGTGTTCTGCAAATCTTATGTGTTATTGCTAGTGCCCAATTCCTTATCTTACATGGGAAGAGGGAGATTAAAAAACAGGACTTACAGTTTTTGTTCTTTTCCATGTAAGAATGCTACAGACTGTCTCTGCTCTGTATAAGAATTATGCCTGGTCTGGTGCTAAAAAGAGTTCCAAGATGTTTCTAGAATAATTAAAACACTCATTCCTTTTTCTGCTTTATGTTTACTAATGTAGTATAGGATTTAAAACTTAAAAAAAAAAATTTAGGAAAGCAGATTTAAAAAGACAGAGTCTGTTCATTTATATACCCAATTCCATATTCCCAGAAGTAAAACTCATTTTTTTTAATAAATAAAATCTACCAGTTGATGACAAAGCTAGTTGCATGGCATATAGTCCAACTTGTTCTATTTGTACCAATCAAACTGATACAATCTGTTAAATTAATGGAAAGAGATAAGAAGGGGGATTCATGGTGGAGGTGTAAATAGGCTCTGAACTCCTCTCCTTCTACAGATACAATATTTTATAGCTACATGCAGAATAATTTTCCTCCAAAATGGACCTGAGAACTGGATAAAGTGCACCTCTACAACAAAAGATAAAAGAAACACATCAAGGGGAACCTGGGTGACTCAGTCCATTAAGCATCCAACTCTTAGTTTTGGCTCAGGTCATGATCTCACAGCCATGAGATCAAGTCCCACATCAGGCTCTGTGCTGAGTGTGGAGTCTGCTTCAGATTCTCTCTCCCTCTCCTTCTCCCTTCCCTTCTGCTTCTCCCCACCCCCACACTCACTTGCATTCTCTCTCTCTAAAATAAATAAAATCTTTTTTAAAAAGAGAGAGACACACATCAAGACACAGAAAAAATATCCAAAGAAATAACAGCTAAAAACTTCTCTAATCTGGGAGAGGAAACAGATATCTAGGCCTGGGAATCCCAGAGAATTCCAAATGAGATGAACCCAAAGAGAACCACACCAAGATATATAATTAAAATGGTAAAAGTTAAAGATAAAAAGAGAATCTAAAAAGAGGTACAGAAAAACAATTTATTTAATGTACAAGGAAAAACTCATAAGCCTACTAGCAAATTTTTGAGCAGAAACTCTATCCAGGCCAGAAGGGAGTGGCATGATTCAAAGTGCTGAAAGCAAAAAAATTTCCAACCAAGAGTTGTCTACTTGCTAAGGTTATCATTCAGAATGAAGGAGAGGTTAGGAGTTTTCCAGATAAGCGAAGGCTAAAGGAGATCACCACTAAAACAGCTTTAGAGAAAATGTTAAGGAGATTTCTCTAAACTGAAAAGAAAAGACACTAATAATGTGAAAAGATATGAAAGTATTAATCTTGCTGGAAAAGGTAAATATATAGTAAAGGTAGTGAATCCATCACTTACAAAGCAAGGTTAAGGTCAAAAGACAAAAATAGTAAAATTAATTAAAATTAAAATAATTAAGGATGCATAAAATTAAAAGATGTAATATGTGTCATCAAAATTATAGAATGAGGAGTTTTGGAATGTGTTCAAAATTAAGTTGTTATCAACTTTAAAAAACCTCTTATATACATGGGATATTATATGTGAACCTCATGGTAACCACAAAGAAAAAAACTTAGAGTAAATATACAAAAGAAAATGAGGAAGGAATCTAAATATAACACTAAAGAAAGCTATCAAACCACAAGGGAAGACAGAGAGAAAAGGAACAGAAAGGAACTTCAAAAAAAGCCAGGAAACAATTATCAAAATGACAATAAGTACATACTTATCAATAATTACTTTATATGTAAATGGACTAAATTCACCATTCAAAAGATGGAGTAGCTGAATGGATTAAAAAAAATCTATATGCTGTCTATAAGAGACTCACTTCAGAAATAAGGACACACACAGACTGAATGTGAAGGGACAAAAAAAAATTTCGTGCAAATGGAAATGAAAAGAAAACAGGTGTAGCTATACTCATATCATACAAAATAAACTTTAAAACAAAGACAATAGTGTATAGGAATACCACTGATTTCTGTGAATTGATTTTATATCCTACCACTTTACTGAATTCCTGTATGAGTTCTAGCAGTTTTGGGGTGGAGTCTTTTGGGTTTTCCACATAAAGTATCATATCATCTGCAAAGAGTGAGAGTTTGACTTCTTCTTTGCCGATTTTCTTTCTTTCTGTTGTCTGACTGCTGAGGCTAGGACTTCTAGTACTATGTTGAATAGCAGTGGTGATAGTGGACATCCCTGCCTTGTTCCTGACCTTAGGGGGGAAGCTCTGTTTTTCCCCATTGAGAAAGATATTCACTGTGGGTTTTTCATAAATGGCTTTTATGATATTGAGGTATGTACCCTCTATCCCTATACTCTGAAGAGTTTTGATCAAGAAAGGATGCTGTTTTTTATCAAATGCTTTTTCTGCATCTATTGAGAGGATCATACGGTTCTTGTTCTTTCTTTTATTAATGTATTGTATCACATTGATTGATTTGCGGATGTTGAACCAACCTTGCAACCCAAGACAGAAGAAAGAGAAATTAAGGAGTCGATCCCATTGACAATTGCACCCAAAACCATAAGTTACCTAGGAATAAATCTAACCAAAGAGGCAAAGAATCTGTACTCAGAAAACTATAAAATACTCATGAAAGAAATTGAGGAAGACACAAAGAAATGAAAAAAACGTTCCATGCTCATGGATTGGAAGAACAAATATTGTGAAGATGTCAATGCTACCTAGAGCAATGTACACATTCAATGCAATCTCCATCAAAATACCATCAACTTTTTTCAAAGAAATGGAACAAATAATCCTATGGAACCAGAAAAGACCCCGAATAGCCAGAGGAATGTTGAAAAAGAAAAGCAAAGCTGGTGGCATCACAATTCCAGAGTTCAAGCTCTATTACAAAGCTGTCATCATCAAGACAGTATGGTACTGGCACAAAAACAGACACATAGATCAATGGAACAGAATAGAGAGCCCAGAAATGGACCCTCAACTCCATGGTCAACTAATCTTCCACAAAGCAGGAAAGAATGTCCAATGGAAAAAAGACAGTCTCTTCAACAAATGGTGTTGGGAAAATTGGACAGCCACATGCAGAAGAATGAAACTGGACCATTTCCTTACAGCACACACAAAAATACACTCCAAATGGTTGAAAGACCTCAATGTGAGACAGGAGTCCATCAAAATCCTAAAGGAGAACACAGGCAGCAACCTCTTCGACCTCAGCTGCAGCAACTTCTTCCTAGAAACATCGCCAAAGGCAAGGGAAGCAAGGGCAAAAATGAACTATTGGGACTTCATCAAAAATAAAAAGCTTTTGCACAGCAAAAGAAACAGTCAACAAAACAAAGAGGCAACCAACAGAATGGGAGAAGATATTTGCAAATGACATATCAGATAAAGGGCTAGTATCCAAAATCTATAAAGAACTTATCAAACTCAACACTCAAAGAACAAGTAATCCAATCAAGAAATGGGCAGAAGACATGAACAGACATTTTTCCAAAGAAGACATCCAAATGGCCAACAGACACATGAAAAAGTGCTCAACATTGCTCAGCATCAGGGACATCCAAATCAAAACCTCAATGAGATACCACCTCACACCAGTCAGAATGGCTAAAATTAACAAGTCAGGAAATGACAGATGTTGACGGGGATGCGGAGAAAGGGGAACCCTCCTACACTGTTGGTGGGAATGCACGCTGGTGCAGCCACTCTGGAAAACAGTATGGAGGTTCCTCAAAAAGATGAAAATAGAGCTACCATACAACTGAGCAATTGCACTACTGGGTATGTACCCCAAAGACACAAATGTAGTGATCCGAAGGAGTACGGGCACCCTGATGTTTATAGTAGCAATGTCCACAATAGCCAAACTATGGAAAGAGCCAAGATGTCCATTGACAGATGAATGGATAAAGAAGATGTTGTGTATATATGCAATGGAATATTATGCAGCCATCAAAAGGAATGAAATCTTGCCATTGCAACGACATGGATGGAGCTGGAAGGTATTATGCTGAGCGAAATAAGTCAATCAGAGAAAGACATGTATCATATGATCTCACTGATATGAGGAATTCTTAACCTCAGGAAACAAACTGAGGGTTGCTGGAGAGGTGGGGGATGGGAGGCATGGGGTTGCCGGGTGATAGACATTGGGGAGGGTATGTGCTATGGAGAGCACTGTGAATTGTGTAAGACTGTTGAATCACAGACCTGTACCTCTGAAACAAATAATACATTATATGTTAAAAAAAAGAAGATAGTAGGAAGGGAAAAATGAAGGGGGGGAAAATTGGAGGGGAAGATGAACCATGAGAGACTATGGACTCTGAGAAACAAACTGAGGGTTCTAGAAGGGAGGGGGGGTAGGGGAATGTGTTAGCCTGGTGATGGGTATTAAAGAGGGCATGTATTGAATGGAGCACTGGATGTTATACACAAATAATGAATCATGGAACACTACATAAAAAACTCATGATGTAATGTATGGTGATTAACATAATAAAATAAAAAAAAACAAAGACTATAAAAAATGGTAAAGAAAGGCACTATATAATGATAAAGAGATGAATATGGCTAAAAGATATAATATTTATAAATATATATGCACAACATAGAAGCACCAAAACTATCAAGCAGATATTAGCAGATCTAAAGGGAGAAATTGAAAGCAATACAATAATGGTAGAAGACTTTAACACCCCCACTTATGTCAATGGATAGATCATCCTTACAGAAATCAATAAGGAAATATCAGCCTTAAACAACACATTATACCAGATGGACTTAATAGATATATATATTCAAAAGCAGCAAAATACACATTCTTCTCAAATACACATGGAACATTTTCTAAGATAGATCATATGTTAGGCCACAAAACAAGTCTCAGTAAGTTCAAGAAGACTGAAATCATATCAAGCATCTTCTTTGACCACAATGGTATGAAACTAGAAATAAATTACAATAATAAAACTGGAGTAATCAGAAAAACATGGAGATTAAACAACATGCTACTGAACTACCAAAGGGTCATCAAAGAAACCAAAGGATAAATAAAACACACACACACACACACACACACAAAAACTAGTGATGGACTGTATGGTGACTAACGTAACATAATAAAAAAAATTATAATTAAAAAAATTAAAAATAAATAAAAATAAACTAGAGACAAACAAAAATACAAATATGACATACCAAGATCTATGGGATAGAGCAAAAGTTGTTCTAAGAGGAAAGTACATGGGAATAAAGGCCTATTTCAAGAAAAAAGAAAAATCACAAATAAATAATTTAACTTTACATCTAAAAGAACTAGGAATAAAGAACAAAGGCCAAAGTTAGTAGAAGAAAAGAATATAATAAAGATCAGAGTAAATATAAATGAAATAGAGATTAAAAGGACAATAAAAAAAGATCAATAAAATTAAGAGCTGGTTCTTTGTAAAGATAAAATATTGACAAACCTTTAGCTAGATTCACCAAGAAAAAAAGACAGGAGGCTCAAATAAATAAAATCAGAAATGAACCAGAAGTTACAATTGATAACATAAAAATATAAAGGATCTAAGAGACTAAGAAAATTATACACCAACAAATTGGACAACCTAGAATAAATGGATAAATTTCTAGGAACACACAATTTCCAAGACTAAATCAGAAAGAAACAGAAAATCTGAATAGACCAATTACTAGTAAGGAGATTAAATCAATAATTAAAAAAAATTTACACCTAAAGAAACTACAAAAAGGAGAACAAATTTCATTTTTATAAACAATAAAAACATATGATCATCTCAATAGATGCAGGAAAAACATTCAATAAAATTCAACATACATTTATGATAAAAACTCTCAACAAAGTGGGTATAATAAACATAATAAAAATAATAAAGGCCATATATAACAAACCCACAACTAACATCATACTCAACAGTGAAAAGCTAAAAGCTTTTCCTCTAAGATCAGGAAAAAGACAAGGATGCCCACTCTTGCCACTGTTTTTCAACATAGTATAAGAAGTCCTAGCAATTAGGGCAATTAGGCAAGAAAAAGGAATAAAAAGCATCCGAATTAAAAACAAAGAACTAGGAGCTTCCAGGTTGGTGAACACACTGGCAGTGTTGGGAGAGTGGTGTGCCTGGAGGGTGCATGGAAGCTCCTTGCTTCTTTCTGGAGACAGAGATTGAGAGAGCGAGAGGACACGACCAGAGGATGAGAGAGGGGCAGAGGGAGAGGGAGAGAGAGAATCTCAAGCAGGCTCCACAATCAGCATGGAGACCATCGCAGGGCTCTGCCTCACCAAACCCATGAGGTCATGACCTGAGCTGAAATCAAGAGTCCAACACTTAACTGACTGAGCCACCCAGGTGCCCCTCCCACATCCTTTTATAACTAAGCAATGAAATAGAATTCCTGTTCATATCCTTGCCAGCAATTTGTGTTATCAAGTGTTTTGGATTTCAACCAATCTAAATGTTTTATATGGAGTTGGGAAAAGATGGCAGAGAAGTAGGGGACCCTATTCCAACCGGTCCCCGGAATTGAGCTGGATATCTACCAGACCACTCTGAACACCCACAAAATCAGCTGGAGATGTAAGAAGATATATCTGGATCTCTACAAAGAGAATATCACAGGTGGTTGGTTATAAAGCGGGGAGCCATGATTCCGTGGGCACATATCCGAAGACAAACAGAAGGGGGAGGGAGCTGCCATAAGCATTGGTACCGGGAAGGTGAAATAACACAGGAGCACAAAATTCTCCCACGCTGGGGACAGAGCACAGACTTGCAGACCAGTGGCGATGGGGAAAGGACATTAGGGCAGCCCCCTGGAATAAAACCTAGAGCAGCGGGACCAGGCGTGCGAACTGAGGGTGGCTGGCAGTTTTAGAAGCACAAAGGGCAGATTTGTGCCCCAACCTGGAGACGAGGACTGGAGTTCTGCTGAGAGGCGCACAACCCAGGACGCTGCAGTTTATAGCAGCACAGACAGGAATGGAGATAGTGTGGCCTGGAGAGCTCACTGAAGAACAGACTGCAATCTCGCTGCCCTGAGGCAGAGGGTTAGAAGCGGTCTCTTCTGCTCTGAAGAGACATCAGGAAAAGCTGCCAGAGAACAAAAGCCCCCCAAAACCGGTTTTCACTGAGCCCATCACCCCCCCCCCAGGGGCAGGGCAACTCTGCCCAAACAGGGTTGCCTGAGTAACAGCAATGCAGGCCCCTCCCCCAGAAGACAGGCTGGGAGAACAAGAGGCCAGCAACCCTAAGGTCCCTATAAAACAGGTGCATCTTGTTTGGGTTGTGGTCAATAATTTGGACTCTGTACATTCCCTCAACAACCCGTCAACAGAATGACTAGGAGGAGGAACTCCCAAAATAGGAAAGACTCAGAGATTATGACTTATGCCACAGATTTACAAATGGATTCAGATATAACCAAGATGTCGGAACTGGACTTCAGGGTAGCGTTTATGAAGACAATAGCTAGAATGGAGAAATCGATTAAAGGCAACATAGAGTCTCTAAGAGCAGAAATGAAAGCTGAACTGGCAGAACTTAAAAATGCTATCAATGAGATCCAATCTAATCTAGATACTCTAAGGGCTAGGGTAAACGAGGCAGAAGAACGAATTAGTGATCCAGAAGACTAATTGATAGAAAAGAAGGAAAAAGAGGAGGCTTGGGAAAAACAGCTCAAAACCTATGAAAGCAGAATTAGAGACATAAGTGACGCCATGAAATGTTCCAATGTCAGAATTATTGGGATCCCTGAGGGGGTGGAGAGAGAGAGAGGACTAGAAGATATATTTGAGCAAATCGTAGCTGAGAACTTCCCTAATCTGGGGCTGAAACAAACATTCGTGTCCTAGAGGCAGATAAGGCCCCTCCCAAAATCAAGGAAAACAGACCAACGCCCCGGCATGTAATAGTAAAACTTGCAAATCTTAGAACCAAGGAAACCATCTTAACGGCAGTTAGGGGGAAGAGATTCCTTACGTGCAGGGGGAGGAACATCAGAATAATGTCAGACCTATCCACAGAGACGTGGTAAGCCAGACAGTGCTGGCAAGACATATTCAGCTTACTAAATGAGAAGAACATGCAGCCAAGAATACTTTATCCAGCAAGGCTGTCATTTAGAATGGATGGAGAGATGCAGAGCTTCCAAGACCGGCAGAAACTGAAAGAATATGTGACCACTAAGCTGGCCCTGCAAGAAATATTAAGGGCAGGAGGGGCAGGTTCTATAAAAGGAGAAAGACCCCAAGAGTGATACAGAACAGAAATTTACAGAGACAATCTATAGAAACAAGGACTTCACAGGCAACATGATGATCATAAATTCATAGCTTTCAATAATCACGCTCAACATGAATGGCCTAAATGCCCCCATAAAATGGCACAGGGTTGCAGATTGGATAAAAAGACAGGACCCATCCATATGTTGTCTACAAGAGGCTCATTTTGAACCTAAAGATACATCCAGACTGAAAGTGAAGGGATGGAGATCCATCTTCCATGCCAACGGACCTCAAAAGAAAGCTGGGATAGCAATTCTTATATCAGACAAATTAGATTTTAAGCTAAAAACTGTAGTTAGAGAAACAGAAGGACACTATATTATTCTAAAAGGGTCTCCAACAAGAAGATCTAACAATTGTAAATATCTAAGCCTTCAACATGGGAGCAGCCAACTACATAAGCCAACTATTAACCAAAATAAAGAGTCATATTGATAATAATACAGTAATTGTAGGAGACCTCAATACTCCACTCTCAGCAATAGACAGATCATCTAAGCAGTAAATCAACAAAGGAACAAGAGCTTTAATGACACACTGGACCAGATGGACCTCATAGATATATCTGTATATACAGAACATTCCACCCTAAAACAACAGAATACTCATTCTTCTCGAGCACACAAAGAACTTTCTCCAGAATAGACCACATAATGGGTCACAAATCAGTTCTCAACCAGTACCAAAAGACTGAGATTATTCCCTGCATATTCTCAGATCATAATGCTTTAAAGCTGGAACTCAATCACAAGAAAAAATCTGGAAGAAATTCAAACAGTTGGAAGCTAAAGACCACTCTGCTCAAGAATGTTTGGGTCAACCAGGAAATCAAAGAAGAACTTAAAACAATTCATGGAAACCAATGAGAATGAAGACACATTGGTCCAAAACCTATGGGATACTGCAAAGGCGGTCCTAAGGGGGAAATACAGAGTCATCCAAGCCTCACTCAAAAAAAAAAATAGAAAAATCCCAAATTCACCAACTAACTTTACACCTTAAAGAACTAGAGAAAAAGCAACAAACAATGCCTAAGCCATGCATTATACACTAACAATGCAACTGTAGAACGAGAAATTAGAGAAACGATTTCATTTACAATAGCACCAAAAACCATAAGATACCTCGGAATAAACCTAACCAAAGAGGTTAAAGATCTATATTCTAGGAACTACAGAACACTCATGAAAGAAACTGAAGAAGACACAAAAAGATGGAAAAACATTCCATGCTCATGGATCAGAAGAATAAACATTGTTAAAATGTCTATGTTGCCCAGAGCAATCTATACATTCAATGCCATCCCGATCAAAATTCCAATGACATTTTTCAAAGTGCTGGAACAAACAATCCTAAAATTTGTATGGAATCAGGAAAGACCCCGAATCGCCAAGGAAATGTTGAAAAAGAAAAACAAAGCTGGGGGCATCACGCTGCCTGATTTCAACCTATATTACAAAGCCGTGATCACAAAGACAGCATGGTACTGGCACAAAAACAGACATATAGACCAATGGAACAGAATAGAGAGCCCAGATACGGACCCTCAACTCTATGGTCAAATAATCTTCGACAAAGCAGGAAAAAATATTCAATGGAAAGAAGACAGTCTCTTCAATAAATGGTGCTGGGAAAATTGGACAGCTATATACAGAAGAATGAAACTCAACCATTCTCTAACATCATACACAAAGATAAACTCAAAATGGATGAAAGACCTCAATGTGAGACAGGAATCCATCAAAACCCTAGAAGAGAACATAGGCAGTAACCTCTTTGACATCAGCCACAGCAACTGCTTTCAAGATAAATCTCCAAAGGCAAGTGAAACAAAAGCAAAAATGAACTTTTGGGACTTCATCAAAAATAAAAAGCTTCTGCACAGCAAAGGAAACAATCAACAAAACAAAGAGGCAACCCACAGAATGGGAGAAGATATTTGCAAATGACACTACAAAGAGCTGATATCCAAGATCTATAAAGAACTTCTCAAACTCAACACCCAAAAAACAAATAATCAATTCCAAAAAATGGGCAGAAAACATGAACAGACACTTCTCAAAAGAAGACATACAAATGGCTAACAGACACATGAAAAAATGTTTATCATCATTAGCCATCAGGGAAATTCAAATCAAAACCACAGTGAGATATCACCTTACACCAGTTAGAATGGCAAAAATTGACAAGGCAAGAAACAACAAATGTTGGAGAGGTTGTGGAGAAAGGGGAACCCTCTTACACTGTTGGTGGGAATGCAAGTTCGTACAGCCACTTTGGAAAACAGTGTGGAGGTGCCTCAAAAAATTAAAAATAGAGCTACCCTATGACCCAGCAATTGCACCACTGGGTATTTACCCAAAAGACACAGATATAGTGAAAAGAAGGGCCATATGCACCCCAATGTTCATAGCAGCAATGTCTGCAATAGCCAAACTGTGGAAAGAGCCAAGATACCCTTCAACAGACGAATGGATAAAGAAGATGTGGTTCATATATACAACGGAATATTACTCAGCCATCAGAAAGGATGAATACCCAACTTTTACATCAACATGGATGGGACTGGAGGAGATTATGCTAAGCGAAATAAGTCAAGCAGAGAAAATCAATTATCATATGGTTTCACTTATTTGTGGAGCATAAGGAATAGCATGGAGAACATTAGGAGAAGAAAGGGAAAAATGAAGGGGTGGAATTGGAAGGGGAGAGAAACCATGAGAGCCTATGGATTCTGAGAAACAAACTGAGGGTTTTAGAGGGGAGCAGGTGAGGGGAATGGGTGAGCCCGGTGATGGGTATTATGGATGGCACGTATTGCATGGAGTACTGGGTGCTATACAAAAACAATGAATCATGGACCACTACATCAAAAACTAATGAAGTACTGTGTGGTGACTAACATAACATAATAAAATTAAATTAAATTTTAAAAAATGAAGAACTAAAACTGTCACTATTTGCAGACCACATGATACTATATATAGAAAACCCTAAAAACTCAATAAATAAAACTGATAGAATAAATGAATTCAGTAAAGTTGTAGGATACAAAATCAATAGACAGAAATCTGTGGCATTCTATACACTAACAACAAACTATCAGTAAAAGAAAATAAGAAAACTTAATTGCACTTACAGTTGCATCAATCAGAATCAAATGCCCAGGAAAAAAATCTAACCAAGGAAGTAAAAGACCTGTACACTGAAAACTATTAAGACTCTGATGAAATAAACTGAAGACATAAGTAAATGAAAAGACTCTGTGCTCATGAATTGGAAGAATCAATACTGTTAAAATGTCCATACTACCCAAAGTGATCTATAAATTAAATATAATTCCTATCAAAATTTCAATGACATATTTCACAGAACTAGAACAAATAATTCTAAAACTTACATGGTACCACAAAAGATACTATATAGCTAGAGGTATCTTGAGAAAGAAGAACAAAGCTGGAGGTATCATATTCCCTTATTTCAAACTATATTATAAAGCTTTAGTAACCAAAACAGTATGGTACTGACACACCAAAAAAAAATAGACCAATAGGTTGATAAAACAGAACTGAGAGCCCAGTAATAGACCCACGCATATATGGACAATTGATTTATGACAAAAGAGCCAAGAACATACAATGGAAAATGGATAGTCTTTTTCAATAAATGGTGCCGGGAGAACCGGTGAGCTACATGCAAAAGAATGAATGTGGACCACTTTATTACACCATACACAAAAATTAACTGGATTAAAGTCTTGAATGTAAAACCTGAAACCATAACACTCCTAGAAGAAGATGTAAGTAGTAAGCTCTTTGATATCAGTCTTAAAAATGGTTTTGTGAGTCACACTCCAAAGGCAAGGGAAACAAAAAACAAAAATAAGTAAATGGGACTACATCAAACTAAAAATGTTTTGCACAGCAAAGGAAACCATCATCAAGACAAAAAGACCATCTACGGAATGGGAGAAGATATTTGCAAATCATACACATCCAATAAAGGGTTAATATTCAAAATATATAAATAACTAATACAACTCAAGAACAAAGAACAAACAACCCAATTAAAAAATGGGCAGAAGGTCTGGGGAGACACTTGTCCAGAGAAGACAAACAGGTGGCCAATGGGTACATGAAAAGATGTTCAGGATCACTGATGTTTAGGGAAACACAAGTCAAAACCACAATGAGATATCACCTCATACCTATTAGAATGGCTATTATCAAAAAGACAAGAAATCGTAAGTGTTGGAGAGAATGCAGAGAAAAGGGAACGCTCATACGCTGTTAGTGAGAATGTAAATTGATGTAGTCACAATGGAAAACATATGGGTATTCCTCAAAAAATTAAGAATAAAACTACCATATGATCCAGTTACTCCACTACTGGGTTTTTATCCAAAAAATATGAAAACACTATTTTGAAAAGATATACGCAACCCTGTGTTCATTACGGCATTATTTACAATAGCCAAAAAACTGAAACAAGCTAAATGTTCACCAGTGGATGAATGGATAAAGTTGATCCATTAAAAAAAGAATAAAATTTGCCATTTACAATATGGGTATTATGCTAGTGGAATAAATCAGAAGACAAATACATATAATTTCACTCATATGTAGAATCTAAGAAACAAAACAAACTCATAGGTACAGAGAACAGACTGGTGGTTACCAGAGAGAAGCGGGTGTGGGGTTGGGAGAAAGGGCTGAAGGTGGCCAATCATAGGATGATGGATGATAACTGGATTTTTGGGGGTGATCACTTTGCAGTATATAAGATATCAAATTATACTGTATACCTGAAACACATAATTTAAAAAATACATTAAAAAAGAATATTCAGAAAATAAAAATGTGATCTTGGAAACTTAAAAAAATATATAGAAGAAAAGGGGGGACACCTGGGTGGCTCACTCAATTAAGCATCAGACTCTTGGTTTCAGCTCAGGTCATGATCTCATGGATCATGAGACTGAGCCTCATGTTGAGCTCCATGCTTAGTGGGGAATCTGAGATTCCCTCCTTCTGCCCTCCCCTAACTTATGCACACACGTGAGTGCATGCGTGTGGGCTCTCTATGTCTCAAATAAATAAGTCTTTAAAAACAATTATACAGGGGCACCTGGGTGCCTCAGTCAGTTAAGCATCTGCCTTCAGCTCAGGTCATGATCTCCAGTCCTGGGATCAAGCCCAGCATCAGGCTCCCTGTTCAGTGGGGAATCTGCTTTTCTCTGTGTGTGTGTCCCTCTGCCCCACCCCTGCTCATTCTCTTTCTCTCTCTCAACTAAATAAGTAAAATCTTTTTTTTTAATTTCAAAAAATTAAAAAAAAACAATTATAGAAGAATGGAAATGAAGAAGAGGGGTAGAAAGACAAAAACTTAAAAATCACTGAGATAGTAGAACCGAAAGAAAAAGTAGAAAATGGAGAAGAGGGAAGAAAAATTAAGAGTCAACCCAGGAATTCCAATAATACAGGTTTTTCAAAGAGTAAAGAGCAAAAATAGAATAGAGAACATTAACAAAGAAATAACTCAGAAAATTACCCCAGAACTGAAAGGCATGAATTTCCAGATTGAACAAGCCTTCTGCATGTCCAGCATAATGGATTTTAAAAAGACAGATACCAAGACATATCAATGTAAGAATTTGGAAAATAGATTTTTTTTTCTGCAAAAGGAAAATCTTAAAAACTCCTATGGGATAAAAAAAAAAACAGGTCATACAAGAAGGACTGGTTATCACAATGACATTGAACTTCTCAACAATACTGGAAACTAAAACATAAAAATGGAACAAAAACTTCAAACTTTTGGGAAAAGAAATTATTTCTCTTTTTAATCCTAAATTCAGTCAAGCCATGAGTCATGTGTGAGGGTAGAAAAAAAAAGAGTATTTTCAATCATGCAAGTTTTCCAAAACTTTACCTCCCATGCATCCTTTATTGGGAAAATTACTTGTAAAGGATATGTTCCACCAAAAAATAGAACAAGAAATTAGAAAATATAAGGTCCAGAGAATGGGGCATCAAAGGAAGAGAGGGATGAAAGGAATCCTCAGGATGACAGTAAAGAAGATACTAATGCAATAGCTGGAAGATTTCTACTTGTGGTACAGTTGAAGATGACCTAAGGACAGATATTGAGAAAACAAAGAAGCCAGACAAATAGCACAAGAGAAAACAAAAAGATGAATAAGAGCCCCAATGTCATTAGAATATGAATAATAATAGTATAATCATACCAATATAAATACTGAATATTAATCTAGCAAAATTTATCACTTGGGAGGATGGAAAGTGTGTCTGTGTTTGTTGGAATGGTGGTGAAACAAAGCTAGTCTTTACCACTACAGATAATGCATGAGAATAAAATCAAGAGGTAGCATCATAACCATGCTATTTAGAGGTTTGAAGGTAAAAAACTAAAAGAAACAGCTAGGAGAATTAAAATTTGTTGTCTCTGAGAAAAGGGGAAGGGCAGAAAATAAGCTCCACACCAACATATTTTCATAGCGATGAATGTGTCTCCACTCAGCAAAAATGAATTGTGTTTCTCACTCTTCTTGTATAGGTGAAGTTCAAGACCCAGACTATGAAGAGTGCATGCCTTGTGAAGCAGGATGTCTGGGATGCAGCTTGGGTATGCCACTTTTCTTTGCTCCTTCAAGAGTTGACATAGCTTTGTTTTCTTTTTTCCCACACCTCTTAATTGTTTCAGCAGGAATGTTGTCATTGTTATAACAGTGTCACCATCCATACCCATCAAGTAGGCTCACTCCCATGAAAACAGGGTCATGGTGAGAGATGCTCCCTTTTGAGGCAAAGGAGGGGTCACTCATCTTCATGAAACCCAAGTTTAGGAAAGGACAGGCATCTTTTCCTCTGGTTGTTAGCAATCTGGCAGGGGATCCCTTCAGCAACCAGGTTTCCAGTTGCATAGGATGTGGCCTCTCCTTGGCTTCTCAAGGTCACAAATAAAGAGATGAACCATTGGTGGGAGAAAGAAACTCAAGCAAAGAAATGCCTAATTAATCTAACTCATTTGGCATGTGATTCACAAACCCCCAAGTTTAGGGATTTTCCTTTGCAGAAATGACTCCATTGGTTGAAGCCTAAGACAACCCTTTGAGAAGAAAGCAATGTGGTGACTGAGTTGAAATCCCCACCATACAATGAATAGTCCTTGTCAGTCTTCATCTAATTCTCCAATTCAAATCACTGACCCCTTTCTCCCCATGCATGCCTGGTTTTCTTGTGGAGAGGAGGAGACAGTGTGTACCACACAGAACCATTGGATTGGATGTAAAATGAAATATAGGAGGCCACCAAATTTCAGGAATGTATCTTAATGTAAATTTAGTCAAGATATTGAAAATAATTAATGTTTGGGTCTGTAGATCTTTGGAAGGAACCCCAACCTAAATTAAAGATTGATGGAGTAATTTCTATTCCTGAAGTTTCTCTATGATTGGTTAACTCCTCCTTCTAAAACTTTAATGTGCACACAAATCCCATGGGGGATTTGTTAAAATGCAAATTCTGATTCATAGGTCTGGGTAGGGCCTGAGAATTACATTTCTAATAAGCTGCCTGGTAAAGCCAAGGCTTCATCAAACGCTCATGAGGTTGCAAGGGGTCAGGCTATGCCAGGATTAAGTAGACTTTTTATTGGCTTTACCTAATGGATTTCCTTGCATTCTTAAATATTATACATGAATTATAATTTATCTGATGGCTGTAACGGATTCTCTCTGCCCTAAATGGAAATGATGTATTTTCTATAATATCTATAACTACAAAACAGAGGTTTTAGGAACCTAAATACCATCCTCCCATTACTTTCCACTATGAAATAGGGCATGTATACTGGAAAATAAAATCTAATAATGAAATCACACTTAGGAAGGGGTTAACATTTAGAGTAAGAGATTTAAGAGTAAAATGCTAATTTTCTGGGAAACAACAATAGACCTAAATAGAAGCAATAAAAGTACTAAAATTGAAAAGATAAGCAAATTCCAGTGTATCTTCTGAAGTGACAGGAGGTGTTCTTGCAGAGAGCAAGAATAAATGTTCTGACTATCTTGATTTCACATTTTGCCTATTTCAAACTATATTTGCCCATTAGATTTCATATTCCAGCTAATTTTTGTGGTCTCCTTTTGCACCTTTGCTATTATTGTATGTTGTGTGACCATGTTAGCATCTTTGTGTATCACAGAGAGGGGTGTGATTGTATGTGTGTGTGTGTGTGTGAGTGTTTGTGTGTGTGCCTGCCTGTCTGGAAAATCCCAAAACCTGGAAACAGTGACAACCATGATCAATAGGTATCTACATTGTGCCCACCCTTCCCTTAGCTGATCTAGCTACAGAGGAGACCAAGTGTAGCCACTGGGAAATAAAATCCATATCAGACATAGGCCATTTGGGGACTCAAAATCCAAAAGAATCAACTTGCAAAAAGAGCTAAATTAGAAAGTTTGATTCACTCTGCAAAGTGCTACTGAAATATTTAGTTCATTTACTCATTTAAGAAAATTTAATGGTCTACAATGTGTTGAGTGCTCACTGGGGCACTGGGAATTCAGAGTTGATATGGTTGTGATCCCACTATAAGGCCCTCTCTGGCTGTTACAAGTAACATACCTGAAACTAAATCTTTACAAGGCAACCTGCAAGAATAGAGGTGCAATGTTCAGTGGGATCACAGGAGAGTGACTAGAACATTCTAAATGCTGCTAAATTCTCATTTTAAATTAGAAAGTTTCTCTTATTTTATAAAGTCTCTACACGTTGGACCTTGTGTATTTTTATGTTGCCCTGGCTGAACTCAATTATCACTTTATTTCTTGCGTCTTTGTTGATCTTTGCACTTGAGTTAAATCTCTTCTTGCTTCCCCTTGTTGTAGGCCAGCAGTAATGCTTTTTACAGCTGATCTGTGTAATATTTGGTGCATACATATCTTTCTGCCTGGACACTAAACTACTTAGAATAAGCTCTATGACTTATACTCTGTGCTACCAAAAGAATTAGTAGCAGGCCTAGGATATAATAAATGTACAATAAATTTATCATGTATAATGTTTGTTGAACTGAATTTGAGAGTTGCCAAAACTTAAAGTGGAGATGCATGGCTCAGGATATCCAGGGATCTGGATATGATGTTTCCTCTATTCAAACTTTGTTTATGGGCCAAGAAGGGGAAATAAATCATATGATACAGAAATAAATAATTTTTCATAAAATATTAGAACTATAAGGGAGATTTGAAGGGGACATGGTTTATCAAATTTCTTAATTTTAAGATACAAATATAAATTTTAAAAGATATGAATAATTTACCATAGATTTCCCCAAGATTCTTCTTGTGAGAAGGGACATCATCCTTTAGAAAGAAAGAGCTCCATTTTCTTCCATTTTAGTAATGTAAATTCATCTTTGAACCTGAGCTAGACAATCTCTAGAAGAGGTACAGAAAAGTGAAATCAGTTGCTCTGAGACATTTTTTTCTGCACCATGTAATGATTAATTGTTGAAAATGGTAGAATTTTTTTCTGAGTTTTTTGTTCCTTTCCAGATAGTTAGTGCAACTATAGATTAAGATTTTTTATACCCAATATAAAAGAACTCAAATTCCAGATTGACCCTGATCTTGTCTAGTTCCTGGATGGAGTTATTTATTATTCCAAGGGAAGCTTGCCAGAAAGAGAAGAGAAAAGGAAACATGATCAAAAGTGGCTGTTGTATTTTGAGGAAAATATTGAATTTGCTATTCTAGGATGAACCAAGGGTGTTTTTATTATTATGGGGTTAGATTTCTCTTCTTTTTTTTATTGAGATATAATTGACATAGAGAATTACATTAGTTTCAGGTGTACAAATAATGATTCAAAATTTATATACATTGTGCAGTGATCACCACAATAAGTCTAGTTAATAGCTGTCACCTTAGAGTTACAGACTTTTCTTTCTTGTGATGAGAACTTTTACAATCTGTCTTAGCAACTCTCAAATATACAATGCACTATTATTAACTATAGTCATCATGCTGCACATTACATCCCCAGGATTTATTTATTTTATAAGTAGAAGTTTGTACCTTTTGACATCCTTCACCCTCTGCCTCTGGCAACCACCAATCTGTTCTCTCTTAAATTTCTCTTCTTTATTAGGCTGAAAACAAACAGAGAGCATTTTATATAATACCGTCTTATTCCAAGATGATTGGATTCGAAATTCTTTGTCTTTCTAGCTAGTATCTTGAATGGAAATTTTAAGATAAATCAAAGTTTTCTAAATTATATTTCTTCATTAATTGAGAGAATAAGTAAATGGAGTCATTTTTACTTAATGTCTTGAGGTACGTTTTTTGTTTTATTTAGGGGCTATAGTAGTAGGTATGATACCTGATTATAACCTAAGATTTGGGGCCCATACTTACAACCCCAGACTTACTAATTGATTTTAATCAAATTGCTAAGATCTATTTACTTCCTTACCTTGTCCATAAAATAGATGTCAATGTGCCTTTATTTTGGCTTAGAAGTAGGTGATAAAAATCCCTTAATTTTTGCCCATTTAAATGGCTTTAGTCCCTACTCTTGGGGAAAAATATACACAAATTTAAAATTTTTAAGTACTTGCAATAAACAAAAAAAACCTGATCCAAAAACAGAAGAGGAAGGAAAGCTCCCAAATTCATTCTATGAGACCAGCATTACCCTGATACCCAAACCAGACAAGACACTACAAAAAACAAAAGAAGAAAACTACAGGCCATTATCCCTAATGAACATAGCTACAAAAGTCCTCAACAAAGTTGCAGCAAACTGAACTCAACAATATTTTTGAAGGATCACGTGGGATTTATTCTGAGGATGCAAGAATAGTTCAATATTCATAAATCAATCAACTTGATAATCACATTAACAAAGTAAAAGATTAAAAAACATATGGTCATCTCAAAAGATACAGAAAAAGTATAAGACAAAATTCAACATCCATTCATGATAAAAACTCTCAACAGAATGGGTTTAGAGGGAACATACCTCAAGATAATAAAGGCCATATATGAAAAACCCACAGCTAATATCATACTCAATGGTGAAAACTGAAAGCTTTCCCTCTAAAATCAAGAACAAGACAAGAGTGTCCACTCATCACTTTTCTTCAACATAGTACTGGAAATCCTAGCCGCAGCAATCAGACAAGAAAAAAGAAATAAAAGGTATCCAAATCAGAAATGAAGAAGTAAAACTGTCACTATTTGCAGATGACATGATAGTATATATACAAAACTCTAAAGACTCCACCAAAAAATCTGATAGAATAAATGAATTCAGTAAAGTTGTAGGATATAAAATCAATATATAGAAATCTGTTGCATTTTTATACACTAATAACAAAGTAGCAGAAAGATAATTTAAGAAAACAATCTAATTTACAACTGCATCAAAAAATAAAATACCTAGGGTGCCTGGGTGGCTCAGTTGGTTAAGCGACTGCCTTCAGCTCAGGTCATGATGCTGGAGTCCTGGGGTCGAGTCCCGCATCAGGCTCTCTGCTCAGCAGGGAGTCTGCTTCTCCCTGTGACTCTCCCCCCTCTCATGTGCTCTCTCTCTCTCTCTCTCATTCGCTCTCTCAAATAAATAAAATCTTTAAAATATTTAAAAAAAATACTTAGGAATAAATTTAACCAAATAGGTGAAAGACCTATACTCTGAAAACTATAAGACAGTGATGAAAGAAACTGAAGATAACAGAAATAAATGGAAAGATATTCCATGCTCATGGACTGGAAAAATTAATGTTGTTAAAATGTCCATACTACACAAAATAATCTATAGATTCAGTGCAATCCCTATCAAAATACCAATAGTATTTTTAACAAAACTAAAAGAAATACTTGTAAAATTTGTATGGAACCACAAAAGAACACAAATAGGCGAAGTAATCATGAAAGAAAACAAAGCTGGAGGTATCATGCTCCCTGATTTCAAGATATACTACAAAGCTATAATAATCAAAACAGTATGGTACTGGCACAAAAACAGACACAGGGATCAATGGAACAGAGTAGAGAGCCCAGAAATAAACTCACGCCTGTATAGGCAATTAATCTATAACAAAGGAGACAAAAATATACAATAGGGAATTCTCTTCAACAAATGGTGCTGGGAAAACTGGACTGCTACATGCAAAAGAATGAAAGTGGACCACTTTCTTACGCCATACATAAAATAAATTCAAAATGGATTAAAGACCTGAAACCATAAAACTCCTAAAAGAAAATATAGGCAGTAGTCTCTTTGGCACCAGCCTTAGCAAAATATTTATGGATATATCTCCTCAGGCAAGGGGAACAAAAGCAAAAATAAACCATTGGCACTATACCAAAATAAAAAGGTTTTGCACAGCAAAGGAAACCATCAATAAAATGAAAAGGCAACCTACTGAATGGGAGAAGATATTTGCAAATCATACACATCCAATAAAGTATTAAAATCCAAAATATATAAAGAACTTACACAACTCAACACCAAAAAAACCCCAAACAATCCAGTTAAAAAATGGGCAGAAGACATGAATAAATATTTTTCTAAAGAACACATACAGATGGCAAACAGACGCATGAAAATATGCTCAACATCCCTAATTATTAAAGATTAGCAAATTGAAACTAGAATGAGATGTTACCTTACACCTGTCAGAATGGCTAGATTCAAAAAGACAAATAATAACAACTGTTGGTGAGGATGTGGAGAAACAGGAAACCTTGTGCACTGTTGGTAGGACTGTAAATTGGTATAGCCACTGTAGAAAACAGTATGGAATTTCTTCAAAAAAGTAAAAACAGAACTTCCATACAATCCAGTAATTCCACTATTATTTATGCAAAGAAGATGAAAACACTACTTGTAAAGATATATGCACCCCTATGTTTATTGCAGCATTATTGCTACAGCCAAAATATGGAAGTCACCCATGTCCATCAGTCGATGAATGGATAAAGAGGATGTGATGTATACAAACACACACACACACAAGCACAATGGAATATTATTCAGCCATAAAAAACATGAGCCCTTGCCATTTATGACAACATAGATGGGCCTAGAGGGAATCACACTAAGTAAAAAAAGTCAGAGACAATTACCATATGATTTTATTTATACATGGAATCTAAAAAACAAAACAAACAAACCAAAAACAGACTCATAAATACAGAGAACAAATTGGTGGTTGGCAGAGAGGAGGGGGTGGGGAGTAGGCAAAACAGATGAAGGGGATTAAGAGGTATAAACTTCCAGTTATACAACAAATAGGGCACAGAGGTAGAAAGCACAGCATAGGGAATATAGTCAATAATACTGTAATAACATTGTATAGTGACAGATGGTGACTACCTTTATATCATTGTGAGCATCGTGTGATGTATAGAATTGTTAAATCACTGTGTTGTGCTCCTGAACTAATACAACATTGTATAACTATACTTAAATAATAAACACTTTTATAAGATAAAGCTCATATAAATAAGTACCAAATAAGGGGATAGACATTCATAGCAACAGAATTTAGAAAAGGAGGGAACCTCTGGGCACTGAAGTAGTCAAGGAAGGCTTCCAAGAGGATGGGAATTGGAATTGGCATGGAATTTCAAACTGGGAAAACAGCAGGAAAAAAGTCTGGAGGGAAGAATTTTTGCCACAGATTTTAGGACACTGAATGTACCAATTTTGCAGAAGGAATACAGTATAGTTGCCCTCTCCCTCCCCAATCCACATATTCACTTTCCATGGTTTTAGGTTTTCACTGTCAGCTGAGGTCCTGAGGTCCTGACAGTACGTCAGAAGGTCAGTAGTAGACTAACGAGACATCACAATGCCTTTGTCATTCACCTCACTTCATCTCATCACACGGCATTTTGTCATCGCAAGAAGGATGAGTAAAGTACGATAAGCTACTTTTGAGAGAAAGACCGCATTCACATAACTTTTATGATAGTACATTATTATAATTATTCTATTTTATTATTAGGTTTGTTAATCTCTTACTATGCCTCATTTATAAATTAAACTTTATCCTAGGTATGTACATATAGGAAAAAACATAGTATACATAGTGTTTGGTTTTATCCATGGTTTCAGGCATCCACAGGAGTCTTGGAACATATAAGGGCAGGGGGAGTAGTGTTAAGTAAATATAAGAGAATAAACAAAGAGAAGTTTAGAAAAGTGGTAGAAAACCGTATCTTGAATTCTGGACTAATGAGTTTAAAAGTATTCTGTGGCTAAAAGGGAATAATTAAAAGTTCTTTAAAAAGAGACAGAGAATGTTTTGAAGAAGTGTTTTAAGAAGATTAACTTGGTAATTGTGTTAACTGTGTTCAGGATAATTGAAAGGGAGAATGGCAGTAGGCAGAGAAATCAGCAGAAGATTATTTCAGAAATCTGGGTATGAAGTAACAGGAGCCTGATCTAAGGTAACAGCCAGGAAATGATGAATAAAGAGCTAGGTTTTAAAAATCATGTGCAACATATGGCCCTTAAGCATAAGAAAATATGCTTAACCTTGTTCATTTTACGGGAAATGCAAAGTAAAATTACCACGATATACCATTTCTCACCTGTCAGATTGGCAAAAATTCATAAGCTTACAATGAATTATACAGCAAGGCTGTAAGAAAGCAAACACTCTTACTTATTACTGGTAGAAAGGCAGTATATTAAAACTACTGTTGAAGGAGATTTGGCAGTAGAGAACACAATTACATATGCGTTTATCCTTACCCTATAGCATCTCTTCTAGGAATTTACCCTGAGGATACACATCCACAAATTCTAAACAGCATATTCACATGCAACCCTTTGTGGCATTATCTGTGGTAGTAAACTATCTGAAACATCCTAAATGCTCATTCATGGAAGGCTGGTTGCATGAAGTAAGGTACATATACACTAGGGAGTGCTATGTGGCCATAAAAAGAGCAAAGAAGATCTATATGAACTGATAGTGATTTCACTAGGTACTATTAAGTAGAAGACAAGGTGCAAAAAAACATACATGGTATACTACCTTTTGAATACACATGTGTGCTCATGTACATTTTTTACTTATTTTTGAATAAGAAATACAGAACGAATAAACTGGAAAGGGATTCCTGGGTGGCTCAGTTGGTTGAGTGTCTGCCTTCAGCTCAGGTCATGATCTCAGGGTCCTGGGATCAAGTCCTGCATCAAGGTCCTTGCTCAGCAGGGAGCCTGCTTCTCCCTCTGCCTGCTGCGCTCCCTCTATATATATCTCTCTTTGACAAATAAACAAATAAAAATCTTTAAAAAAATTTAAAAATTTAAAAAAAGAATAAATCAGAAAACTAATGAAAATGGTTACCTATACAGAAAGAGGTGAAGGAGATGGAAGGGAAGCTACTCTAGGTATATCTTTGTACAGATTTTCATTTGAATCATTGTAAGTGGTTTACATATTCATAGGAAATGACACAGTAATTAGCTTGAATGGTTCCCATTGGCCAATTTGGGATAATTTGATAATCAAAACATATGGATGATAAAGAATCAATTCAATTAATAAAAATAATACATGCATCAAAATGATCTTTAAAGAAGAGAGAAAGGAAGAATTGAGGAAAATAAAGGGGAAGGCTCTTCACAATAGTTTTAGCTGGCACGTATGCAAGGAAACAAGTAGAATATTATCATTTTACATCCCCTAGTGTATTGACTCAAAAGAGAGTCATCAGTGGATGCTAAAATCATTAGGTGGAAAACTGTTTGGGAACAGGATAATCATAGAGACTCAAAGTACTTCTATAGTTAATTACAATGGAGGGATTTGCTGGTTACCAACTTAAGTTATTATACTTGGTATCATAAGTTCCATCCGACTTGATACCATGTGTTTCCTGATGTGAAAAATTAATGAGTACACAACATTACCTAGTATCCTTGACAACATTACACAATATTACCCAGTATCCTAGTATCCTTGTCTAGACCAATGATTCCCAACTGGAGGTGACTATGACCCCAGGGACATTTGTAAATGTTTTGAAACATTTTTGGTTGTCATGACTGCGTCATTGTTACTTGCATCTAGTGGGCAAAGGTCAAGGATGCTTCTAAACATTCTATAATCCACAGAACTGGCCCCAACAACAAAGAATTATCTGGTCCAAAATGTCAATGCTGAGGTTGAGAAACCCTTATTTAGCCTGAAGATCACTAGCCTGAAGATAAATCCAGAATGTGGGATATCTCTAAGACAACTGACCCACACTCTTAAATTAAAAAAAAAAAAAAAATCAACAGAATGAAAAAACAAAAAGGGAGTTAATCCAGAGAATGAAGAGCTAAAACAACTAAGAAAATGTGTAAATATTTATTGGAGACTGGATTTTTAAAGTTTTAAAAAATATTTGGGGGACGATTAAGAATACCTGAATATAATTGAATAATTGAATTAATATTTCCTCAGCTGTGGCAATTGTGTTGTATTAAATAAGAGCTGGTCCTTTGTGTAGGAGATGGATGAAAAGGTATTTAGGGATAAAATGTCATGATGTCTACAACTTATTTTCAAATGGTTCAGGGGGGAAAAAGTCTAGCTAAAGCATACAAGGTTGTTCATTGCTCTATATCAGCCATTCTGTAGCTTAGAAAAAATTTTTTTAAGTTGGAGGAATAAAAGTACCTCATGCTCTGTCAGCTGAGAGGATGTAGAAGCAAAGATATCCGAGTAGTAATAAGCACAGCCCAGGTCCAGATCCTGATTTCCTAATACCAATCTCTAAAAAAAGATACCAAGGCTCATAGAGAACTCTCTGATTCTGGGTCTGGGCAGGAAATACATAAGATGAGCCTGCAGCATCTTGTAGTGACAGAAAGTGAGGAAGTGTTCCAAGAAAGAAAAACACCACAGTGCCGGGGGGTATAGCAAAGGGACACAGGAAAGAACTGAAGGAGTTCCCAATAGCCAAAGCGGGAACAATTTGAGCAATAATATAAATAAAATAGTATTAGCATATAACCCAAAGTATAAAATAAAAATTCATGAATTGATATTGATATAAATAAATGGTTGAATAAACAAGTAAATGGAGAAGAGGAGATGAATCTTCAGTGCAAAAGAATTCCAGGTAACTTGTTTGGCACCCTTCCCTCCAGGAAGTGGGGCATAACCCTCCACCCCCTAAGTGTAGATAGCACAGAGTGACTTCCTTCCAAGAGCATAGTATGAAAGGGAAGAGGGGGAACTTTATAGTGGAAATACCTGACAAGCACTACCTCATCCAGGTGATCAGGTCAACACTAATAGTGTTATATTAATAGCACATACCCAGGGCACGTGGGTGGCTCAGTCAGTTGAGCATCCGACTCTTGATTTCAGCTCAGGTCATGATCTCACGGTCGTGGGATCGAGCCCTGTGTCGGGTTCCATGCTCAGAGTGGAGTCTGCTTGTCCCTCTCCCTCTGTTCCTCCCCCTGCTCTCTCTCTCTAAAACAAATAAATAGATAAAATCTTTTTTTAAAAAAATAGCACATACCCTCTTGATATGATGTCATGAGAATGGCACTTCACCTCTGTGGTCTTCTACCCCAAAACCCACAACCCCAGGCTTATCAGGAGAAAAACATGACAAATCCCAATAGAGAGGTATTTTGTCAAAGACCTTATTAGAACTCCTCAAATCTGTCAAGGTCATCAAACAGGTCAAGTCTGAGAAACCGTCACAGTCAAGAGAAGCCTAAGGAGGCACGAGAGCTATATGAAATGTGGTATCCTGGAAGGGATCCTGGGATAGAAAAAGACACGAGGTAAAAACTAAGGAAAGCTGAGGACATTATGGACTTCAGTTAACAATAACCATGCCATCATAATAAAGGGCATGAGGCAACTATTTGGGGTGTTGGAAATGTCCTATGTCTTGATTATTGGGAGTGATTATATGACTACACATTTGTCAAAATTCATAGAAGGGGCAAATGTTACCTTATGAAAATATTTCAATAAATCTGACTTAAAAAGCACAACGTTAGAGTAAACCTATTAATCCCCCTCTTTCCTGTCCCTACATGGCCTAACTATAATAGTAGCCCAATTGCTTTAGCATTTATTGTGCACTTATCTAATGTTCCAGCTGCTATACTAAATTCCTTAAGTATATTACCTCATTTAACTCTAAAGAGTAGATGTCATTGTTGTTCACATTGTGCAGGTGAAGAAATTAAGCTTAAAACAGTCAAGCAACTTGCATGAGGTCATGGGGCTGGTAACTACTAAAACCAGGAACTGATTCTGCAAAGCCCAAGACCAAAACCCATGTGTTTTACAACTATTCTATCCATACCACCAAATGCTTTTCCCTTCTAATTCTACAGAAAAGAGTATTAGGCTTTATGGAATCATAAAAAGATAAAAGAAAACCTTACTTCCTGCCCCCTTCCTCAGCTCTACACACAATAACTATTATACTTCATTGGGCTACAGCTTTATGCCCAATGACATGAGTGAATGTACCAGTCAAACAGTGAAACTGTTGATAATAGCCCTGCAGATTGATTTGGGGTCATTGTTCACCTGAAGTTGTCAGCCTTGAGGGCCTACATCTGGAATGTTCTGACATTGGGCAGAGCAGACAGGGGAGTCCACAACCGAAAGTAGGCAGGCATCAATTAGCTCCAGATTCCCCCATTGCCCTGAACCTCTGCAGTTTTATTCACCTCCACAGAAACTCCTTTGCTGTCTGAGAAAGTAGGTTCCATGATAAGAGTATGACTGGCAGGATACAACCCTCTCTCCTACACATGAATATGAGGTGAACTCTCTCCACCCCATCTCAGATTAAATTCAAGCTTCAGGTCCAGGAATTAGAGAACCAATCTCATTTACCCTTACTATTTTATCTTCCTATGAAGGAGTGAGACCTCATTCATAGAAGAAATGAACATCTGAGACAAGTTCACGTTTTCGTTTTCCAATGGGGCAAACATACACGGTGTTTCAAATCAGATATTGTGATCACAGATCTCTATTTCACTTGTACCCAGATCTCCCACAGGACATTTTCCAAAAACGTTCGGGGGGGGGGGGTGGCGGGGGGAATAATAGTTTCCAACAGTTTGAGCACCTTCCAAACCAAAGGCATCACCCACTGGCCAGCCAACCTTAGTGCATGGCCCGGGTGGTTTCCTACATCAGCTCCATGGATAGTCCAGGATGTCTCTTCTCTTTGAAAGGCCAAACACAATCCAGCTTCAGAAGGATTAGAATCTAAATGCACTGTCACCAGTTTGCTGAAGAAAAGAGAAACAAGCAAGCTCCATTAGACAGTGCTGTCTTAAAAAAACATAAACTGCTTGTTTTTATTTTTCATCAGAGCCTCCCTCTCCCCACATTTTCTAAGTGATACCTCATTTCAAAGATGAGGGTTTCAAAAAAAAACAAAACCTTAGGGGCACCTGGGTGGTTCAGTTGGCTGAGTGCCTGACTCTTGGTTTCAGGGTCGTGAGATCGAGCCCCCTGTCGGGCTCCATGCTCAGCATGGAGTGTGCTTGTCCTCCTCCTTCCCCGTCTGCTTCTCCCCGCTTTCTCTCAAATGAATAAATAAAATATTAAAAAAAGAAAAACCTTTAAAAAAAGAGAACCCAATGTTGGAAGAGTTTGCAGCAGTTCTGTAGGGTCCTGATCTCTTATTCATCCTGACTTTCCTCATTAATTCACTTAGCAAATATTTATTGCACACTTTTGTGCTCGCTGCTGTCCCATCACTTGCTCAGTTTATTCCACAAATAATAGGGCCGTTTAACCTAGTATTTATCAAGCATCATCATTCACCAGCACACTGCTAAACACTTAATGTTAGATGATGTGTTCTTACATCTACAATCCAACGATTTTTTTCAGATGGAGAAACTGAGGAGTAAGGAAGTGTTGAAACTTGACCCATTTAATGCATGTAGGAAGTAAGAGTAGTTAGATAATCCTCAGCCACCTGGGCATAACTCTGTTTACTCTGTTGGCTTAGAAGCTCTTTGTCACATGCACACACTAAGATAGGCAGGGTTGTGCCCCAATCACAGATGACCCCCAAATCTCAAGAACTTAAAACAACAAAGGTGTTTTTTCACGCATGCCACACATGCCCATCGTGGATCAGCTGCAAGCTCTGCTCTTCACGGTCCTCAACCCAGGACTCACTACCTTGTCGTGGCAAAAGAAAGTACACTGGCTCTTAACTCTTTCCCCAAGATGTGACACTTGTAACGTCTGCTCACACATATTTTCGCCAAAGCAAGTCACATGGCCATGCCTGAGCTCACAGGATGGGGAAATGCAATCTTGCCACGTGCCTGCCAAAAAGAAACTAATACTGCAAACACCCTAGTGACATTCTCACAATGGTGATGACGGGGACCATTGCTGGTGTGTGCCGAGGTCTCACACCATATGTCCGTATGTGAAATTGTCCCAAACATGTGCCTGCTGTGGTTTCCTGATTTCTCTCTTCTGCCCCTCTGGCCTTGCCTATTATCTTCCCTTGGCAGTGTCTGACTCTCTCCTTCTATCAAAGGAATTCTTTTGAAGGAGTTGCTATTTCTTTTTTAACTGACGAAGTCTCCCAAAGTATTCTGCTCTCACTTCTCTGATCCCTTGGCGACTGAAGAGTCAAAAAGAGGACCAGTGATAAATGACATGTGGTCAGTGGGTGGTGAACTGTCAGCTGAAAGGATCTTGACCTTTCTTTACCCCACTCTTTCAAATCCCCGTTGTGAGAATAACAATATGCTAGTACCCCTGCCTTTATCTGCGGCCCAAGGAATGTGTCCATATGAGCCCAGGCTTGGGAATTTGGACAACTTTCTTTCCTTTTGAAAAATTTGGTTCAAGAAATATTTGCTGAGCATCTACATCAGGCTAAGATGGGGATATGAAAGACAGTAAAGCATGTTCTCTGCTCTCAAAGGGCTCACGTGTAAATGGAGAAGGCCAGTGGTTCTCAGCCCCAGACGCACATTCACATTACCCCGGGGAGATGTAAAATGCAAGGCTGGGACCCACTCCCAATGTTTCTGATTTCATCGGTCTGGGGTGAGTCTTAGGCATCAGTGTTTTTTGAAAACTCCCCAAGTGATTCTAATATGCAATCAGCGTTAAGATGGGTATAAACAAACCGCTGATTAAGATGGGCATAGAAACACATAATTTCAACATGTTTAGAATACTTTGTTGAGAATGGAAGCTAAGGCAGAGGCAGATATATTGTAATAATTATAACTTATTGTCAACCTCATGCTAGGTGCTCAGCAAGGTAGGCACTTTACAAGCATGATATTTATTTAATCCTCCGTACTATCCCCTCTGTTTGAAATCCTTATCTCCATTTTATAGATGAGAGTATCAAGACCCAGAGAGTTTATGTCATTTGCCCAAGGTCACAGAACTAGCCAGTGTTAGAGCCAAATTCAAACTTAGGACTGTATAGCTCCAAACCCACAGACACCCAAATATTTGCTATTTTTCCAGAGTAGAATGCACTCATACACCATTTTCTGAAAGAACATAAATGACGGTCATGAAGGTCAACCTGCCATATTCATTTCATTCTTGGTTATACTCCTTTGCTCTTCATCTGCGATCCCTGAAGTTTCCCTTTGCTCCCTGCCCTATGTTCAAGTTCACATTCTTACGGTTATGGGGGAGAAGAAAATAGTGGTGAGGTATTCTAAGTTCAATTCTAGAGCAATGAGCTCATCATCTTGGCTCTTGGTATTATTACACTGTTTTCCCCCAGAGCTGGGTATAATCAAAATTCCTCCTACTTGTTGTGTAACTGACCTGCAAAGTCAAGCTGCAAGCCAAGGCTGTCTGGATCACGTATGCTTGCACAAAGAGAACCGAGCCAAGCACTTCCAAAACAAACCTAGTGAAACAAAAAGCACAGAGTGTGGCCCAGCACAATATATGGGGCAAAGGGTTTCAGAAGACCATCTGCCATTCCTGAGAGCAATGTAGGGTTTATGGCATTAAACTTCCAGTGACTGGGAGTCAGGGCAGTTGGGCTGATAGAATGGATTTCACCTTTACAGAAGTATCTAGAAACCAATGAGAGTGTCTCTTTTGCATGTTTAAGAATAATAAGTTGGAAAAGTGTTGTCAAATTACTTTCTTTTGGTGAAATATGTTTGATTTTTTTCTAAAATCCCTCAATAGTCAAGATCTCAGCCTATGTCTGTCTATCAAGTTCAAAACAAAAGTAAAAGTAAGACCAGCAGTAATGACTAGAACTTGGGAGGGTTGGGTCTAACTTGATTTTGTGGCATTGTGGAAAATGGGGTCTGAAATCTTAGTACCTTTTTATCTCCATCCTTCCCCTACCACAGTGAAAATCTTTGGGCAAGTCGTATACTCTTTCATTTCTTAGTTCCATTCTGTTTTATGAAAAAAACCATTTCTACCTTCCTTCTACCTTCTCATATGACCCTAGAGATTTTAATGAAAACTAAAAGAGAATCATAACTCTAGTTCTTCAAAAGAGAGAAACCAAAGTAAAATTTTATTTGCTTTCTCTCCATTTCTACCCATTCTTTCCTACCGTATCTGCCATCATCGAGAGGCCTGTTGGTATATCTGAGGCCGCGCATCTCACCTGTGTGCTGCTATGTCATAAGCACTTGGTATATTGCCTCTCACTGGGTAGGCACCCAGTAAACAAGTGGCTTTTGTGCCTGTTGTTAGGGGTCTTTGTTTCACCCAATGTCCCATCCCTATGCCACCGCCACCTAGCCATTTCAAGTCCTTTACCAGATGGTAGGAAGAGCTTCAAGCTCCACAGGTTGAGGGAAAAAAAATTGACTTAACCCACAGAGCAGACACCAGAATAGAGAGAAGCTGAGTGTGGGTGAGGCAGGAGCATCTGCATATTGATACCCAGCTGCTCGAAAGGCAAGTCTCCAACCAAGAGTGAGGCCAACAGTGAATGTCAGTAAATTGCCTCTGCACCTCTAGAGTCTGAAATTCCAGCCTTCCAAAAGTCAGCGGGAGTGTAATTTGGTATGAGTCCAGACTCATCCTTTCCATGAAGTCTCCCTGCAACTCCCACCAGACAAACCTTGGCTGCAGCCCTACCGACAGCCTTCAGCTTGGCTTCCAGCACCACGGGCCAACCCAGGGCGTGAGCAGCAGAATGGGGACCAAACAGCACAGCATGCTGGAGGAGGCAGTGGGCTCAGAGACAGGGTCTGGGCAAGGCCATGCCTCATTTACCAGCCCTTGGCCAAGTACCCAAAGTCAAAGTATTGGAAGGCAAGGGGTATCCAGGCTGACATCTCCAAATACTAGTCATGTTCCCACGGGTGATGTTACTGGGTCACTTGAGCCTTTTTTCCTCCTAGCTATGCCCATAGCCATCTGTAGCAGCCAAGTTCTTTTCTCCAAATTTTTTTCCATAAAAACTATGTTCCAACTATCTGTAAACGATCCACTGCTAGGTGAGACCCATGAATGCAGAGATGCCTAACCTGGGCATTCAGGGACTGGGAGGCCCATGAGGGCACTTGGGGAGAAGCATTTCTGCCTGAGGAGCCCCACCAACACCACCACCTCCACATTCAAACAGATCACCAGCAAATCCAAGCACAAGCATTGCCTCCAGAGAGGTAATGTGTATAATCTGGAGATTCAAAGGATGGAATATTAGAGTAGAAAACCTTCTCAATCTCTCCAACCTCTAATTTGGACCAGAAAGAGCTGACAGCTTGATTTATCATCATGATAGAACTTTATGCCCTAAAATAATTGCTAGAAACCCGGATGTTCCACTAGAAAAATAAATCAACCTAAATTGTGATCTCCATATTACCATGTCCCCAGCATTGCAGTGATGACATTGAGCCTTTGGGTGAGGTCTGAAGGTGAGTCCTGAAAGAAAAAGGAGGTTGTTTTGAAGGGATGCTTATTGGAAAGCCCAGTACAATCATACTAGCTGTCCAAGCCAATTGTAAAATTGCAGATTTATTATGTTTAGCGGAATGCAGCCTGTACATTTGAAATATTATCCAAATGACCTGGCTTCCACTTAGAAATCTTCTATGAATTGAAACAAGTGAATTAGGGAGGCCTCTTGCCTTTAGCACTGATGGGTCTGTGGGAGGTGAGTCAAGAACCATTTATAGTAGTGATAAAATACTATATTTAAGGCTATAAAAATTTGGCATATAAGGTCTCAGTTCAGAAGTAAATTCATTTTATGTGCTCAGCAAAGGAGCAACTGAAAAGTTTTACAAATGGGAAGTTTGACCTACTGAGATTTCAAACATAAAATCTGTCAATTATTCCTTGGGACTAGGTATAGTAATTACCCTCTTGAATGTTAAAATGCAAGTCGGAACCATGAAGTCAGTAACAGCATAACTTAACCATGGTATGCATGGCTAATGACAGTTACCCAAAGCCATTGTCCAACTGTCCCATTACATGCCCAAATGTGCATCAATGGGATGGGTCACTTGGGAATTTAGCAAGTAACTGGGAAAAAGCTTTAGAACCCCGTCCAATGAACAAATACAAAATCTGATGGGGCATTATGCTTTGCTTTGCCAACAAGCCAGGGATCCTTTACTTGGGAATTCTATGGCTCCAGCTAGAACTTGTAGATAATGCTTGACAATTGACAGATGTGTGCTTTAATCAAAAGAGCCTTACAAATTTAATCTCTTCCACATCTCTGACCTCATCACTGACCTCTCCCCCTCACTCTCCAGACTCACAGGAGGGCCCTGATCTGGATTGCTTCTAGCCTATTCCTGCTCCCAGCCCCTGCCCTCACTGTTGTCTCTCCTTGACCTAAAATGCTCTTCTCAAGATATTACATTAATATGGCCAGTTCCTTCCCGTGGTCCCATCTCAGTTCAAATATCACCTTTAAGAAGTTTCCTTTCAGCGCCCAATCTAAAGACAGAAGGATCTCTCCCTCCTCCCTTCCTCCTCCTCCCCTGACCTCCCAGGGCCCCCTTCCCCACCCCCCACCCACGTCAATCACCTTATTTTAATTCTGGCAGATCACGTACAATTAGCTGATATTTTAATTTCTTTTTGGTTTACTTTTTAAACTTGCTGTATTTCTTCCTTCCCTAAAATGTAACTTCTGGGCAGGCAGAAACTTTGTTATATTTCTCCAACAACACCTATAATCTTGCCTGCCCCATGTAGATGCTCAATACACGATTTTGAGCAAATAAATGAGCAGAGAGAGATGAGAGCAGGAACCTACCGTGGCTGGTTTTAGGGTCCCTCCCATAAACTGAATGCAGGTGGCATCAAAAAGCCAAATGTGACCCTCCGTGGATAGCCCACAAGGAATGGATCTCAGTCCTACAACCGCAAGGAAATTAATTCCGCTAACAACTCGAATGACCAAAGAAACCAATCTTTGGCGAGAGTCCCCAGAAAAGAATCCAGCCTTGCGGCAACTCTGATTTTAGCCCAGTGAGTCCCGTCGTGGACTTGTGACCCACAGAACTGTAGCATAGTACATCTGTAATGTTTTAAGCTGCTAACTGTGTGGTAATTTGTTATAACAGCAATAGAAACCTGCTACACTATTTAAAATACATAACGAAGTGAATGGCACATGGCCAGGGCTCAGCAAACACCAGCATTTCTTATGAACATTATTAATGGCATAATTATTGATATTGTTTTACTATCTCAAAAATCTCTTTCCACCTTGATGCTGAGCTCTGAATTCTGAAACTCCTCATCCTGTCTCTCCTGGAATAGCTTCCTTTTAATTGTCTTAGGGAACTGGTCACCAGCTTCACAGGCTGGGTGTTGTGCTGGAATGAAGTGAGAGGAAATTTCCTGAAAGATAAAGCCAATAGTGAGGATTAGACTCACTAAAGGGGGACAGCTGGATAGGGGATACTTCAGGATAGGATACCTTGAAAAGGACACCATGAGACCTATGAGTAGTTTGGCTGGGAACACTTAACCTGGGTGTAAACAGGAGGAAATATCAAGCAAATGCCAAAGGAGAAACACACTATAAAAAAAGGACATGTTGCCTTTTTAAAATGTCAGTGTCACAAAAGACAAAGACGAGTCAAGGAGTCGTTCCAGATTAGAGAAGACTAAACAGACAAAGGGATTAAATGCAATATGCGATCCTAGAAGTGGGCCAATTGAAAACAAAAATGGAATATAGACAGCAGATTACATTCATGTATTTATTAACCTTAAATTTCTGGAAGTTGATGGCTGCACTGTGGTTATACAAGAGAATGTTCTTATTCTTGGGAAATAAGCACTGAAATATTCAGGGGGAAAGAGCCACAATGTATGCATCTGACTTTCAATGATTCAGAAAATAAATAAATATAAAACATAGGCAGAGTGAGAGCAAGCAAGCAAATGATACAGCAAATGGGATGAAAAGTTAATTGGTGAATGTGAATAAGGGTAAAAGATTTTATTCTTCCAACTTTTCCTTAAGCTTGAAGTTATCATCAAATAAAGTGATACAAGAGAAACCAGTCAAGTTTGCTGTCCAGTAAAGAGAAGGAATCATTAACACATAGTGCCCATTCAAGCCACATTTTCTTCTGATTTGTCATTCCAGCTGAACCTCTCTTATTATGACTGCCTGTTTTTTCAGACGTTTCAAATGCATAGCTTCCAAAATTAGCATAAGACAGAAAATTTCCTCAAGCCTCCCTTTAGGCGGATTAAACTTACGTCCTGGTCAAAGAAAGTACAATTTGCAAATAATCCACTACCTTAAGATGTGATGGTTCAGAGACCATGGAACGCTAGCTTAGTGCAGAGAAATATTCATATCGTAGACCCATTAAACATGTTTCCCCAAACTGGGTGGCAAGGCTGTCAGCAAAAATGTTAGATGAATGAAGTAAATGGTCCATTGTCAAAAGTAATTGCACGTACTTACATGTAGACATAATTGACAATAATGGGTCCAAAGGAGGGATCGCGGTGGCTTGCGTAAATCACAGGTGTGTCTGAATGTTCCTAAATGTGTGCCTATTTCATTCTCGTTGCAAATAAGCCCTTCCACCTTTTACAGGGTTGGTAAAGCACAACGTTTTTGTAGAAACTGAATTCTGTTCTCCTCTATTCACCTAACCCAAGTATGTGAGCCTTTGAGCTTTCTGTAGTCAGGCCAGTTCCCCTACCATCAGTGCCAAAATGTTTAGAAAATGCTAGAGATTCCCAAAATGTATCAGTGCTTGGGAAAACTGCCTCATCACCCGCAATGAACACTCCCGCACTTAGGCACCCATGTGTGCATCTAGCATTTGGTAATGTCTCATTCAATAGTGTCTCAAGAACCAGGAATGAAAATGACCGTGGCTCTTCTACAAGGTTAGTGGCTTCTCTCACGGTGAAGAAAGAAACGCTGAGCATGCTCATCCGTGTAATTGGTGACCATTAGAAAAATTGGGAGATGCTCTTTCATTGAATCCCTTTGGACTTAACAACACAGCCCATCTGGAGCATAAAAGCTCTAAACCTAGAGAAAAGAAACAACACAGATGAGCAGCTTCCGTGCACTTTCTCCATTCAGTGGGGGCTAATAAAGAAAAATGCTGAATTGCGATGATTACCCATGCCTTGAAAATAGCTTATCACCTGCCAATATGAATGGAGGGCCCCTGCAGGGCTGCGAAATGACAGGAAGAACAATGGCCTTGGAGACAGAATCTCTGGAGTGTCTCAGAGAGGAATCTCAGCTGACCGCAATGCGGTCAGCCTGATGAAATAGAGCTCTTATTCTAAGTGGACCCCGCAAACCAGTCCTTGGGTGTTCCTATGCCATGGAGAAGAAAAAATAGAGGAGTCTTGCTGAACAATCGGGACCATAAAATGTGAAAGACAGAGCCAGCAATTATCCAAAGAATCAGACTAGATACACAGCCAAAGTTATTTCATGGTGGGACAGAGCTCTCCCCAAATTTGGTGGATAATCGTCAACCTGCTTTTTACTTTGTTATTGTGTAGACTTAATCATCCTGTGAAATCTCTCTTGTTTTCAGACCTAAGTGCCACTGGAATGCTGTTCGAGTGGTCACATGAGGTTCATTAGGAAGAAGAGCTTGGCTTTGCAGGGACTGGGTGTTGGGCTATTCTGTGGAATCTTTTTTTCTGCCATCACAAAGCTCCTGTGCGAAAGCCATTGTCGGTACCATGGTAGAGCGTTTCCAGCCCTGCAAGCCCCAACCCCCAAGACATAATGCCTCAGTGGTGGCCTGCTTCACTGGCAGGTGCCAAGCTTTTATTTTTATTATGATAATGGCTTCATTTCCCCATGAATCGTTTAGATTAAGTATTACCACAGCCTGAGTTCTCTTTTACAGCCAACTTTTCGCTTTCTCTCCAGCAGCATCCAAACAACCAGGATTTGTTTATTAATTTTTATTCTCTTTGGGAATGGCTACCAGGAGAAAGGGTTCTCAAAAATTTGAAGAGGATTACCTTTTCGCTCAGTAATTTATTGCCCACCCTCACAAAACCTACATACACGCTTGTGGGTACACACACACACACACACACACACACACGCTTACACCATAGACATAGCACTGTTCTAACATGGGACTGGAGGGGTGGATAGACTCCCTTTAGGCTGGAGACCAGGACATGTGCCGGTTATTAATTGGTGGGGGGGGGGGGCAAAGAACATACAGATATTTCTAATGTTTCATTACCTTCTAGATAAATCAGTGTTGGGCTCATAGTACTGCTTCTAACATTCTTTCATCTTGCTCTTAATTTCTCACCCTCAGATCAACCTACTCCATTTGAAGCATCTTGATAATCTGCTACTTTTGGGGAATGTGCTCTGAGGGTCTCTCCCTTCTTCTTGCCCATCCCATCCCACACATACGCACACCCTGCACCTGGCAATGTGTTTCTCTATCCCTGAAAAATAATGCCCTTCTTATTCAAAGTAACACACAGAGTGTTTTTCAAAAAGCTTAGTGACGGAAGTTGCTGTGACATTTACCTGTGTGGCATCTGTCCAATTCTGGGTCATAGTTGAAAACATATTTCCTGAGTACTGAGTGTGTACTCCATTCTGTAGGAGACAAAGAAATTATAACACCTGGTTTCGATCTTCAAAGAACTTAAAACACCAGGCTAGTGGTCAGTAAATTTGGATTTAGTTTTCAAGCTACCACTAATGATCTTTTGGTTTTGGTCAAATCCTGAAAACTCTAGATGTCAAAATCTGTAAAAAAAAAAAAAATTGGGAAGTAGGTAGAAATTGAACAAGATCAAAGGTCCTAATTCAAATACCTACTGGTGCCAGAATCAGGGGAACCAACCAGGAACTCAAGCCCACAGCAGATTCCCACCTAGGAGCCATTTGCAGCTCAGCCCATCAAGTGTTGCAATCAGAACCCTGAGTATCCAGACTTTCATGAGAAGTCTTTTGACTTCTTTGAACAGAGTACAGGTCAACATTGTGCTCGCCAACAAAACATTTCTGCAAACTAGTTAGCAACTTCTGGCCTACAGGCTAAAGACCTACCAGGTCCTTCTTTCTTATTTTATATGATGTTTGGAGTCATCCAACAATTGGCATGCAAACCAAGTATTCAGAAGGGCGTATGGACCCCAGGAAAGATGGTCACTGGGTTCCTCAGGCCATCAAATGATTACAAATTGTGCTCATCACTCATCACTGTTTCAGCAGCTTCAAGTATTACTAATGAACATCCAGATGGGACTGCTGACTTTTGAGGAGGAGAAGGAGCTTAGAAAGAATGAGTAAAGGAAACAAAAGGCAATTTTTAACTGTAAAGAAGCCCTTCCGGCCAATGGTATGTGTAAGGAAGAGGAAGCAGAAGGGTTCTGTAGAATCTACCACCTGACTCTGGAGACTCAGCAACCCCCCCCCCCATAGCTGTTAGGAAAAGCACAGAAGTACAGAGAAAGGAGTGATCGAAACACACCTCGTGGTCCACAGAAGCCATCAGATCACACAAGAGAGAAAACGTAAAGCAGTGAGGAAAGCACTAAACACGGCAAAACTCTCAGATCAAGTGAAACATTTTTGAAGACAAGGATTTCCAAAATCTGTGAAGTTTTAAAAAGGTAGAATCAGAGGCAAAGCCTCCAAATCTAGGGGGAAGGAGAGAGTCTCTGGTTGGTGCCTCCTGATAAATGAGTAAAAAGTGATCCAGTTACCATAGCAACTTGAAGACACACAAAAGGAAACATCCCTTCTTTAAAATATTCCTGATGATGAATAGGCAGAGTCTTTTAAAATATCTTTTTTAAAAATGTAAGAGGCTCCTTTTCCCCCCCTGTAAGAGCATATCACAGAAGATGGTGCTGTTTGTTTCCCCAGATAACTGGACTTGCTTACACAAGCCTGAGTTTGCTTACACAAACCAGCAATTTGGGCAAAAAGTAATGACCAGAAAATATGTCTGTTGGAGAATAAATTGTTTTTCAGCAGTTTTGTTTCTGTTTAGGCAGCAAGGGAGACAAATGTATGTTGTCTTGGTTTTCTTTTTTCTAACAATACGTTTCGTTGGAGTTTCCATGGATGCTGAGAATGTGAAATGCACCTAAGCAGAGTCAGGAAATGAAAGGTTAGGCTTTCTGTAACCTTCTCTTGTTGTCTAAATGGAGAAGTAATAAAAAATATGACTTTGGTGGGACTGCACGCCCAGTCCCTTTGCCTTCTCCAGCTTGGCTCCCGCCACCCCGGACACTTATTTCAGGATCCAAAGGATTGTTCTGTTTCGCTCCAGGCTGTTCAACTTTGGCAGAATATCCTGAGTAGATTGGAGATTCCAAGCAAGGTCTTGAAATGAAAACTGTAATGATCAAATATCCTGGGGACCCCTTCTGTAGGAGGTGGAAGGCTCTTAATTGAATGATTTGGGTAAATGGTTGGTGCAAAGCCCAGCTAAGTGTCCCAAGGCCCGTGACCTGGACAGTCTAGCTGATGATGTGATGGGGGCTTTTGCTAACCAGTAGAGAGGTCAATGGTCTTGAGTAGCATGGTAAGACTGCATAATATGGTTTTTTAGAGTGGGTGTATAAATATTTTTATGCAAGGATATGTAATCTTAGGTAGAGGCAGTGTGGAGGAGACAGAAATTATTTGGAGTTCCTAGGAATGGAAGTTTCCAAATCTGCATTTGTTCTGTAGGACCGTGGACAAAGGACTGAGGCCCCTTGGGGCTCAGCTTACTCATCCTTAACATGAGGAAGTTGGGCCACCGTCAATTCAGCAAGCATGTGCTACATGATGTCATCTCCCACCTGTGTCCTCAACAGCCCCAACTCCTGAGTGATATGGCTCAGAATACAGCACCATTCAGCTGCTCGAGCCAAAATTCTAGGAAACTCCATTTCTCCCTCTCTCTCTCTCTGGGCTTTGTTAAAAATAACTCTTTCCAAGACCGAGAACCAATGAGCACTAAGACTGGGGAAGGAGGCGGTGGGGTGGCACATACAGAAAAAGATCAAAGTATCAACTTGAGTACTTTTGAAGCTAAAATGGTGAATTAGATCTATGACCAGTAAGCTTCCTAACCCTCCCTGTCCTGCATCAAACTTGCCGTCTCACCCAGGCACGCAAAGTTCCTTCTCTCAAATTCACGAATCATAGAGGATAAAGCAACCCTCTTTCCATTAAAAAGAAGTAGGTGAATGAAATGGCTATGTAGCTGAGTTCCTGGGACCAGATGAAACTAAGGTCTCCTATTCCTCTGCCATCTTGATTTCCAGAATCCCGAAATACGTGAATGAGAAAGGACGAGCAGCTATCTTCCCAATATTTCAAGGATCCAAACAGAAACACAGGGGAAAATGCTGTTGTTGTTTTTTTTTAAGATTTTATTTATTTATTTGACAGAGAGAGACACAGCGAGAGAGGGAACACAAGCAGGGGGAGTGGGAGAGGGAGAAGCAGGCTCCCCACAGAGCAGGGAGCCCGATGCGGGACTCAATCCCAGGACCCCGGGATCATCATGACCTGAGCTGAAGGCAGTCGCTTAACCAACTGAGCCACCCAGGCGCCCCTTGAAAATGCTGTTTGTAAATACTTGTTGTATCACTATATTAGTTTCTGAAGGCTGCTGTAACAAAGTACCCCAAAGTGGCTTAAAACAATAAACATATATCTATTTCTCGGTGTTCTTGAAGTCCAAAATCAAGGAGTCAGCAGGAATGATTGCTTCTGGAGGCTCTGAGGGAAGATCCTTCCTCACCTCTCCCTAGCTTCTGGTGGTTGCCAACAAGCCCTGGCATTCCTTGGCTGGCAGCTGCAACGCTCCAATCTCTGTCTTGATGGTCTCATTACCATCTTCCCTCTGTGTGTATGTGTCTGTCTTCATGTGACCTTCTATGGACATCAGTCATTGGATTTAACCCCCTCCCCCCAATATTCCTGCAAAGACCCTATTTCCAGGTAAGGTCACATTCATGGGTCCCAGCGGTTAGGACTTGAACATATGGTTTGGGGGGACATAACTCAACCCACAACAGTCATCAAGTCATTTCCACTTCCCACATATTTTTCACTCTGTCCACTTTGACCCATCTCCACTACTATACTTGAGGCCACCCACATAGCTCACCTGCATAATGCAATCATCTTCTCACTGATCTCCTCATCTTCTCACTGATCTCCTCCTCCTCCTCCTCTTTCACTCTTAAAACCCGTTCTCTATGCCACAATAACCATGTTCTTTCTAAAATTTAAACCTGATCATTTACAACCATCTACAGATCTAAAGTGATTTCCCATGGCTCTGGACAAGGTCTGTTCTCCCAAGCATGACATAGAAGCTTCTTCATGACCCAGGCTCTTATCTCTTCTGTCTTCCCTTCTGTTTCTTCTTGCTTCCTCATTACTCTAGCTACCCTAAACTCTTGGTAATCCATTTTGTAATTTTCCTATTCTTTTATTTAAAATCCTGTGTGTTTTTAAGGTGAGGGCAACCATGCTGTATCCTGACAAGATCTTGCCTCTCCCTCTGTAGTTTCTTCAAGGGGGTATCTCATGAGCCCTTTTACTAGAGGAATCATCTCCGTAGATTTAGCTCTCTCTGCCTTCAGGTCTTTCCACATGGAAAGAATTCTACTGTCTCTCCCTCAAACTCATTTTTCAAGTTCACTAAGCCTTCACTTCCCTAAGGAATCATTCTGCAATCGCATTCCCCTCCCCACAAAACACACATACCCCGGTTTAGGTATCACCCTATTTCTTCTTAGTCAATTGTTCAAAATCCCTTTAGTAACACTACATAGCTTTCATGGCAATATACTTTTCCTTGCTGCATTCCTCCCTACACCCCAAGCTCCCTACTGTACTAGGAATTAGTCATCACTTTAGCCCTAGCGAATAGTAGGACTGAAAATATATTTGTGAAAGAAACCATAACACGAGAGCATAACACATAGCACTAGGGCTGCTGAGATGAGTAAGATATATTTTCTGACTATGGCAGATCATTCACCATTTACCAAACCCCAACTTGACCTTAGCTGCAGCAGCAGCAGCACAAAGCTTATCAGAAGCTCAAACAAAACAAAATAAAACAAGAAAACACTGATTTTTTCAGAAGAACTACAGGACTCAAAAGAAACAAACAGGGGTGACTGGGTGGCTCAGTCGGTTAAGCATCTCCCTTCGGCTCAGGTCATGATCCCAGGGTCCTGGGATTGAGCCCCACATTGGGCTTCCTATTCAGCGGGGGGTCTGTTTCTCCCTCTCCCTCTGTCCCTTCCCCAACACTTGTGTGCTCTCTCGCTCTCTCAAATAAATAATAAAATCTTTTTAAAAATTCTTCATATTCTTAGGACATCTGAGCTGAGCCTAAGTCTAAATTCCCTTCTGGCTCTTATATTTTATGATTTCAGGTATTTCATCAGAATTTTGAAGAACTTTCTGCCACTGTGTTAGTGTCTTTTTGAAAGGACTGATGCTGTTTCATACGCCAAATATCCAAGTCCTCTTCTCATAGTATTTTCCTTCTTCTTACAGACTGTGACTATGTCTCTTTATCCTTCTCCATAGACTAAGAGCTGTTTTCTTGGTTATTCTGCAATTTCACTATGATGGATCTTCTTGTAGATTAAAAAATAATAATATATGTTTATGCTTATATATGTTTAATGTATGTTTAATAATACATATGGTTAGTTCTTGGGACTAATGATTGGTATCTTTTAACAATTCTGGAAAATTCTCAGGCATTCCTTTTTTTTTTTTTTTTTTTTTTTACCACCTCTTCCCCATTCTATTATTTCTTCTTGGAACTTTGACATATATTAAATCTTCTCATCCTAACCTCCTTGTCTCTTGCTGCTCTTTCCTGTTTTCTACCTTCTTGTCCCTCTGATTTTCTATCTTTTCTTTGTATCTATCTTTGAGATCACTGATTCTCCTGCTATGCATAATCTATGGTTTAATATATCCATTCAGTTTTAATTTTGAATTTTTATGTCTTCCACTTATAAAGGTTATATTTGCTTCTTTTCCAAACTGGTTACTTTTCTATTTTCAAGATGTTCTTTTATTTCTTTAAAAAATATTAAACCTTTAGAGGTGCCTGGGTGGCTCAGTCAGTTAAGCATCTGCCTTCAGCTCAGGTCTTGATCCCAAGGTCCTGGGATCAAGTCCGGCCTCGGGCTCCCTCTCCCTCTGCCCCCCCTCTCATGCTTTCTCTTTTGCTCTCTATCTCAAATAAATAAATAAAATCTTTAAAAAATATTAAACACTTGTTATTTTTATATTCTGTATCAGATCATTTCAAGATCAGTGGTCTCTGTGGGTCTGATTCTGATGTCTGTTATTTCTGCCAACTTTCTCTCAGAGTGCCTAATTTCCTTGCTTTTAAACTGTGACAAATTTCCTTGAAAATTTACCTGTGAGAACACTTGGTGATCTAAGATTACATTTTTTTTTTTAAGATTTTGTTTATTTATTTGACAGAGAGAGACAGAGTGAGAGAGGGAACACAAGCAGGGGGAGGGGAGAGGGAGAAGCAGGCTTCCCACTGAGCAGGGAGCCCGATGAGGGGCTCAATCCCAGGACCCCAGGATCATGACCTGAGCCAAAGGCAGACACTTAACAACTGAGCCACCCAGGCGCCCCAAGATTACATTTCCCTAGAGAAGATTTGCATTTGCTTCTACCAATTGCCTTGGGATGCTATCTACTTAGGACTACTTTAAATTGAATTTTCCTTTTGAGATGTTCCCAACACAGATAACATGAATTCAGATAACTTAGGTAAGATCTAGCTTATAGTTATACATTCTCAGAGGCGGTTTTGTTGTTGCTTTTTAATCTACCCAATGTCAAGGCTAAGAGTGGGATGATGTTTTTTGTTGTCCCCTTCTCCTGACAATTTTATTTTTCATTCATCCTTACACTGAAACTGTAGTCCTTCGGTTCCCATTTCAGTCTCGTATTTTGTCTGGCAACCCTAACTATAATGAAAATGCTCCGAATTTTTCTATTCAAAAAGAGAGATAAAGGCTAATTAAGTGGTAAGAGAGAAAGAGAATCATAAGTTGGTTTCTTTCAAGCCCTAAGCAAATATTTCTGTGGTATACTAGATTAGAGGTTTATCTATTCTATATTTTGCCACATTGTGGTTTCTTCTCTAATGAGCTTTGCTAATTACTGTCTCCTCATCAAATTCCATGAGGGTAGGGATTGCCTTTCTTGTCTGTATATATCTTTATAATCACCAAAGCAGTGTATGGACTATCATACAGGATCAGTTAAGTATTTGTTTATTGCTCCTACGTCCATCCCCCTGTTGACTGTTCCTCCTTTCTATCCACCCAAGTACTCAAGCCAGAGCCAGGGAACCATCCCACTTCCTCACCTCCCACATCATATCATCTGATCTTCTCAATTTTTATCTTTTTTAGGTTCTCTCCAATCTGATTTTTCATTACTGAAGCCATAGTCTGAGTTTATGCCCAACCATTTCTCCTGCAGTATATTCCTTAAACCAGTGTTTCTCAACTGTGTTACATGGAATCCAGGTTTTGCAAGATTTAAGGGATATAACTGTTTCCACAGTTAAAGAAGTCATTTTCCATGTAGCACCCACAATGATCATTTTAAGATATTCAGATCACATAGGATATTTTTTATAAAGCTTTGATTGTTCCTCATTACTTTTAGATTGAGTGCAAACCTCTTAAGCCTGGCGTGTAAAATGATATTTGATATGATTCTATGACCTTGGCCTCATCTCCTGACTCTCTCCCTCTCTTTATCCACTGTAGCCCCACTGACCTTCTCCATGTTCCTTGAACAGATGAAGTTTTCTTAGCCTCTGAAACACTGCCCTCAGAGCCCACATGGCTATCTCCTTGTTACCATTCCCATCTCCAAAGGTCAATTCCTGAAAGGTTCTCTCCCCAACAAGCCTATCTAAATTAAGACGTCTCATCTCCATTCTAATCTCATCACTCTCTAACCCTTTATCTGAATCTCTGTACTTATTTACATGTTTTTCTTCTTCATTCACGCATATTTTTGGAGCTTCTGCTATGTGCGAGGCAATACTCATGGTACCGAGGTACAGGAAAACAAAACAAAACCACCCATCTTCACGGAGCTTGCATTTTAGTAGCTGTTTCATGCATTTATTGAAGATTTACATCTTATTTGCATTATAATAATTATCTAATTTTTCTTTTATTGTCTATTCTCCAAAATGTAAGCTCCAGAATGAAGGAATGAGTGAACAAACAGCTGTAGTGGGTAATCCTCATAGGCACTCAGCTGTGTATATTTATCCATCACTTTCACCTGTTAGTTGGTTGAGAGAAGAATGGGAATCCAGAAACAGCTTGCCTATTAGGATATCCTATTGTTGGAACCAGAGGACTTGGTAAAGACCAGAGTCCAATAGAGAACTGAGTCCTCTTTTAGCCAACATTTGTAGACAATGATTTAGATTATTTATTCTGGTCTCTCTACTACTGTGTCCCTCCAGGGGGTTGTGCCCCATTGTCAGCTGTACTATTTACATTATTGCCAATTCAAATATTTATTCATTGTCCTTGGACACCAGTGAGGACAAAAGGATTGAAAATCGTCAACAGGCCCCCTAACCAAGTACTTTGTATCCCAGCACCACTGAACCTTCCAGAAAAATCTTCTGTTTTGGCAAAGCAGGTCAAAGGGTCCATTTTGTATGCTAGTGTTAATTATTTGAAGCAATTCTGAGTACAAGGCCTATCTGAATTACATACTTTTTAATGCTATTTGGGGCTTGTAATTAGTTGCACTCTGTGGGTATATAAATCTCTTACCCAGTCCTTATTTTTGTGTGGAATGAAGAATGTCAGTGCCTCTCTTACAGATTTGTACAGCATCATCCAATAACTAAGTACATATTTACTCTGGGAGAATATGCATTATTGACAACATGCTTAATTAACTCCCAAAACAATTTAAGTACTCGCTGCTTGTAATATTGTCTCTCCCCTCAAAGGGAGTAGTGCATCTCAATAGGGGATGGACACTCTGCTGAGGCTCCAGCAAGGCCGCAGGTGCTTATAAAGAGAATTGCTTGAGAACGCTTGGCCCAATGACAGTGCCTCATCCAGTTGGCAAGTCTTGAGGCCGAGCCAAGAATAACCCCATTTCCTAGTGATCTGCCTCCTTTATGGAATCCTATCAGAAAAATATTTCAAATTAAAAGTGAATTTTTAAAAAGGAGTTTGTGTAAACATCTGCCATGGTTTTAACCGAACCCCATGGAAGATCGGTCTTGTCCTGGTGATGGAGAATTAGGAATTGCTAAGAAACAAAATGGAAAGATGGAAAAACAGAAGTGTGCAGAAAACTGACAGAAAATGAAGAGTGTGACCAAAAGACTAGTTCTCTGGGGAGAGGGGTCTGTGGAGAAGACCGTTACAGACATGTGGCATAAATGACCCCTGGAGCTCATAACCTGAGCACGCACATTCTTTCCTTAATAGAATTTTTTTTCTAACTAAGTCCATAGCACATATTTATTAATATAGAAACATGTATAGATACACATAAATAAAATCAGAAATAACTCCTGTTAACATTTTAGCTTTTTCTTCTGATTTTTGATAGTCATCTCTGTACACACAGATCGATATGCATACATAATACATACATATCTAGATATGGATTACCTTCCCTATTCACATAGCCTATCATGAAAATGTCATGTCATTAAATATTCTTAAACAAAATTTTAACGTATAAATGTACCATACTTTTTAAACCTCTTCTCAGCAGATGAACTTTCACATTGTCTTTCATAGGGACATAATCACTGGTTATTCCAATCTAGAAAGTTTTCTCTGGGGAACACATTAACATACTAAAGTTATAGAGGGTCATAGAAGGATGAGAAAAATGGAATCTAGTCATAGCATTCCAATGCGTTCATTTATATCTATATTTTCAACTTATTTCCCAACCCCCAAAATGCTAGGTGAACAAGTTAATTAGAATTATAGAGTTTGTCTATAAATATGGAAAGGCTAGAAGCCAGGTATAGAAAGTCCTTATATACATACAGATGTGTGAGCCCATCAGAGAACCATTCCTTCCAGTTACAACTTTAAGCAATTGAATGTAAAACATATTTTTGGAAAGCTAGTATATGAATTTATAACCTCAGAGTCGGCATTCTGTTATATATGGCCCAAGTCCCTCATCTCCAAAGAGAAGTATGCAAGACAACCCACTGGCCCACAGAAAAAGATAGAACTTGTATTTGCAATCATTTTATTATTAAATTTTCTACTTTATCTTTCCACTATATATTTTTAAAAATGTAAAATATTCATGCACTAGCACACATAAATAATTCACACACATATATATGCATTGCAGGCACATGCTAAATTTTTAAACCAATAGGGTGATCAATCAAAACAGTATGGACATTACCACTTTAGATTCTGTAATTAGGGAGCTTATAGAGTATTTGGGGCTAAAAACCTATGAAGAAGGGGTGAAGCATCAGTTTGGTCCATACTCTGCCTAAGTGTGGGAAGCACTGGGAAGGCAAACATTGCCCCAAGTTTGGTCAAACCTAGAATATAGGTGATTGGAACTGGGAAGGTAATAGAGCCAAAAGGTTGAAGTTGTGGGAAAAGCCAGCATCCAGCAGGGCGTGATGAATTACAATAAGGCAGGTGCCACTTTATGGAACACTTACAGATGTGGCCTAAGAGGTCAAAGCAAAGGGAGCCTAATGAGTCTAGGACACCTGAGGAAGGACTGAGGTAGGGGAAAACCTAGAAGCCTCCCAAGAACATAAGTTTAACCTGCCCATTAGCCTAGCATCCCTAACTAGTAGATCTGTGCCGTAAAGGACTATGGAACAGATCAGTTTCAATAGGCAGTGGTAGAGGGAGGCCTGGGGTGTGGATGAAAGTTCTAGAAGCCTGAAAATGAATCTTTTTTTTAAAGATTTTATTTATTTATTTGACAGAGAGAGACACAGCTAGAGAGGGAACACAAGCAGGGGGAGTGGCAGGGAGAGGAAGAAGCAGGCTTCCCTTGGAGGAGGGAGCCCGATGCGGGGCTCGATCCCAGGACCCTGGGATCATGACCCGAGCCGAAGGCAGATGCTTAACAACTGAGCCACCCAGGTGCCCCTGAAAATGAATCTTGAAAGACATACCACCCTGACATCAACTTTCCCCCCTGGTTTTGCAAAGAGGCGATTCTGCCTCAACAACATAGCTGATCCCTGGCTAATTCCGGCCTATCTAGATATTATATGATAAAGGCTATTCTTTAAAAAACCAAGTCTTTTGTCTCCTTCAAATGAAAAAGAAATGTACAGTAAGATTTTAGAAAAAGGAAATTGAGTCATTTTAGCTTATACATATCTTTAATTGTGTGACTCCGAGTTTATGTAAACCATAAACAACAAATTCTTGTTCTCTGCACATTTTGAAAATTCGATTCCATTTCAAGTTTAAAATATCCCTTTCCCGATGCATTTTGTAAGTTAGATGGCCATAACTCCTAATGTGGCCCTGATCCATCCGTATGCAATGGTGAAGGCTATAGGTATTACTAAGCACACAATAACACGGCAGAGGATGCACGTTGACCACTGAAGGTGAAGTTGAAGGCAGCAGTCAACACCTCCATGAGAAGAGGGAGTTTCCCATGAGCCCCAGCACTGATAAAACTAAGGAAACCATGGGAAAGTGACACACAGGATCGCGAAGACCTCTCCAGAAAGAGGGGGCACCAAAGTCCTGCCCATCCCACCCCATAGAAAGGAGACAATAGACAGGAGTTTTCTCAAGAAAGGCAGGCTGTACCCCCATTTTGATGAGGCATCTGCTCATACATTCTCCTTAGTGGGGATGTGAACAGGTGGAAGCCAGGAACTGTTTCCGAAGGCTTTTTTTTCCTTTTTTTCCAAATGTGCGAGGCTCTCTCTGAATTCTGACTGAACTTGCCCCACGTCCCCTCAAACTATGTTCTCTCAGCTCAAAGGTTTGACAACACCAAGTAACCAGAGCTATTCAAACATCCTACTTTGGAAACCACCTTCTGAGACAGTCCACAATGCTAGCTTGTTTGGACTCTTCTACCCCTAACCCCCAAACACACACACACACACTCACTCACACACACACCGGAAGAGCCAGCAACATTCACCTTTCTCCTTAAGCCAACCCTCCTTTCCTACCCTACCATTCAAATGCCAACTTGACTTAGACTCAACTTCTAGGTTTGGGATTGTTACCTTTCCTTAATCCCATAACAGCTGCCTCTCAGTGGTCAAGCTAAATCCATTTAGCTTATGTCTGACTTGTGGATCTTCTGGGGTGGAAAATTTTTTAAAATAATTCTTATTCTTCAGAATAACCGGTAATAATGAGAAAGACTAATGGGCATTCATAAGCTGTTCTAAGACATACTTCCTGTTCTATGCATTATTCATTTATGCAAACTATTGTAAAGGTACCAAATTCACTGTGCATCTGGGCTGGAAAGGTCCCTGGACTCAAGATTACATTGGTATGCACATTTCTGAGGCTTGGTTCTGTTTAACATTTTCATCATGACCTGCTTAAAGGAGCAGAGAGCAAACTCATTAAATTCCTAGATGGGAGGGATGGCCAGAACATTAGAGAACAGGATTAGAATTTCCCCAGCCCTTGCCAAATTAGCAAAACTGTCAGAGTCAAATATGTTCATTGGGGCTGGGCAGGGAAAAGTAGGATGCCCAACTGTGAGCTGAGTAGTAGCAGCTTATTTAGGAACAGACCTGAAAGAATAGAGATGCAAACATAGACGCGTAGCAGGAAATACTTACCCAGTGGAACCACTCGTGTTCTCCGGGGCCTTTGCACCCCTCTTAAAATGGATTGCGGAAGCATAAAGACCCCTCCCCACCTGCAAAACTTCTAAGAATTTCTGTGAGCTTTTCTTTCTCAAGGCACCTCTAGCTTCAGATTCCTTATATCATGTAATTAGCCTGCTTTATGGTTCATTTCACCATCCTGCTCTGGTCTGTCACCAAGAGACACAATACCATTTCCCTACTGTGAGCATATCATGGCCTCCTGCAGAAGGGTCTGGCTACGTCCTTGGCTGTCTTGAGTCTTGTTCCATCCTTCCTATGGAAGGGGCACGGCTGAATCTGGCCCAAGAGTCGGTCATACATTGCCAACCCCTGCTAGACTCAATTGCAGAATTTTTACCTTTTGAAGTCTTAGCAACTGCTTTCTCCAACCAGATCATTTTATACCTACAGAAATCAGAATCCAGAAAGCAGCGCAACATTTAATGCAAGTTCACAAGGCAGTTAAGCCAGAGTTAAAACTTCAAACTAGAAACAGCCCAGTTCCCAGGCCAGTACCTTCTCCACTGCATCATCACTAAGCTATTTCCAGAAGGTTCTGTCAATCTCTGGTTAAATGGTAGAACCTCTTACAGAAAATTTTCCACAGTAGCTTTTGGTGTAATGCATCAGCCATATAATGTGTAATACACAGTAGTGTTGTCTTGCAACATCCCTAGGAGAACCCAGGATGAGCATTTGGCTAAAGATTTGAGCAAGGGGCAGATTTTGTGAAAACCAAAATAGAGCCTAGAGTAGATTAGAAAGGAAAGCTGTGCACAAAGTTCAAAGGGCAAAATTTTGTTTAAATAAAGTTAAAGGTCACATACAACCTTCACGTACCACAAGGAACATTCTGAAGAGGAGCAATTTTTTTCCATCTCTTATCAGAATGAAAAGAACAGAACTGGAGTACCACAGAAACTTTGCTGGAGGTCACTCTGTGAGTCACGGGAATCACGGGCCAATGGAAATCATAGAATTCCCTTTATAATTGGATCTGGAATTGGCATCTTTCAAAGAGGGTTATGAGGAAGGGAAATAGACTGAATTAGTGATTCTCAAAGCCCTTGCTCTCTCATTAAGTCCCCTTAAAGCTGTAGGAAAGAGTCCTTCTCTGAGCCAACAGGGACATATTGAATCATTATACTTAATGAGAACAGGACAATTCCTTCAAGAGATTTGTGACGTGCCCAACACAAAGTAGATACTGTATTGGAAAAAAAAAAATAATTGTCCGGATTTCAAAGGAGGCTCCCAGATGACACTCCCTCACATTGGCAGGCATTGGGGGTAGCTCATGGAAAACCTACCATTCAGAGTCGAGAGCCCGCCGCCCCTTCCAAACATGCATGTGTGGACACGCTTGATGCCTTTCCCTCACAGAGGCCAGGAGGTGCTTAATGCGGATGGTTCTTAATCTGCAGTTAGAAGACCTAGGAGCTTGGGACTCTACTTCCTTGAAAATCAGGGCCAACCGTTATTCCTGAGAACTCTTATTTTACTAGCTTTGATAAAGCTAAACCACAGCATACGTCGTGCTACTAATTAAAAATGGTATAATCTGTGCAAATATCATTTCTGGAGAGTACCTTTCATGAAACATCCCAAAAAGATTATTTGTCTCAAGCCAGGACTTTTCCAGAGCCCATTTTTCCAAATGATGGACTCTCAGTAATTATTATGTTTCATTATTATAATTTTCTTCCAGATAATCCAGAAACCTGTACATCATGCACTCCGGGGTATTACATGTAAGTTTGGTTTTTTGGGGTTTTTTTTTCATGGCACTAACTTTTCTGCAGTTTAAGCATTACTGACTTAATCCTAAATCCAGTGATTAAAGCAAAGAGGCCGGGCAGCCTGAAGCGACTCTGCCCTGTCAGGCTATTAAAGAACAATTCTTGGATTTAGCAATAAGAGCCCAGCTGTTTTCTTGCCTCCAAAGGAGGCCCTCTTTTTCTTGGTCCTGGAAGTCACCCAACCTGACACTGGTGTCTAGGAATCTTGCCATGGGTTACCAGGATTCAGACCTTGCTGTTCATGGACAAACCTTAACGATAGACCCGCCCCCAGGCAAGCTATTTCCAAACGTCTGCGTGGAGACCTTGTCCTTAACAGGAGTCAGAAAATCCAGGATGAAGCCAGGTACTTTATGAGCTCTGAATCACCCCCTGGGTAAGAAGGGACACAGACCACTAGATTAAATGAAACGCAGGTAACAATCCCTTCCAAAGTTCTCCAATTCAACTCTACAGGTCAGAGATGGGAGGTCTCCACATCACCTCCCCTTCCCATTGCCATGTGACAGAAGCACATAAACCGTCTGTTCAAATCCCAGGCCTGCCTTTAACTACCTATGGGACTTTGAGCATTTTACCTCAAGACTCGGTCCCCTTATCTAGAAATTAAAGACAAGTTATAGCTACCATAGGAGAATTGAATGGAGGTTGAAATGAGGACTTTATGCATCATCAGTACTCCATAAATAAATATTGCTACCCCTTTCCTTCTCCCCACCCTCTTCACAGCTGCCCCGATGATGGGTCCTCAGGGTCCAGAGGGAAGTGGTTAATGACTTGTTTGGTGGGCACACATAGACCAAGTTTTTGTCCTTGAAACCTAAATATCTATACCTGTTAAAAATGATGTGTAGACAGATGTCAGGATATTAAATTATGGTGGTGAAGAGAAATACGTCAACATAGCTCGTGGAAGAAACTCCATCTCCTCCCCCTCTTAGGTTTGAACACCACTGTTACAAGACCTGTCCTCAGAAGACCTACAGTGAAGAATCTGAATGCAAAGCGTGTCAGACCAACTGCAGCAACTGTGACCAGCATCAGTGCTATTGGTGTGAAGAAGGCTTCTTTCTCCTGGGTAAGCCTGAGAACCGCGTGGTGCAAAGGAAGAACAAGGCTCCAGAGCCCCACCCAGAAATAAGAGCACTGGCTTGACTGGCTTTCGACTCTTCCCGTGCCTCCTGTCCAAGGATGGATTTTAATTTGGTTTGAAAATCAACATTAGCCGGGACTACTTCCTTCTGCTTTTATTACTGAAGCAGAGTTCCTATGTCACTCATTCATTTCCAACATCTCCAAGCTGATGGAAACAAGAGTGACAGGGGCGGGTGGGGGGAATGCTGAAGATAAATGCCTTAGAACAAATCACCTGGAATATTCAGAACCATGACTCTTTCCCGGAGACTTAACCCACGCTATATATTCCTGAGCAGTGTTAAAGATCAACAAGATCCTTTGTCTTTGGTTTTGGTCAGATGGTTAGGAAAGAACTATACTAGGAGTCTTCCAGTGGAAGGAGTCACAGCCCAGTGCTCTCGAATGTTTGCAGGATCAGCCCACACTGATCTCCAGTGCTTCTATACAGAGATTCATTTGATTTGCACTTTTTCGAGGCCCTGAGAATTTGAAGTTCTTTATGCTCTTCACCCCTTCACCCCTTGAGCAAACTGAAATGCTTGGTTAAGAGAGGACTGACATGTTGGATTTAAGACCCGTTTCTTGGCTGAAAGAAGCTTATGGCAGTTTGGTTTCTTTCTTTCTTTCTTTTTTTATTATTTGAGACAGAGAGAACGAGAGAGAGAGAGAGAGCACATGAGAGGGGGGAGGGTCAGAGGGAGAAGCAGGTTCCCTGCTGAGCAGGGAGCCCGATGCGGGACTCGATCCAGGGACTCCAGGATCATGACCTGAGCCGAAGGCAGTCGCTTAACCAACTGAGCCACCCAGGCGCCCGGCAGTTTGGTTTCTTGAAAAACAAATTCAAACAAAGAGTGTTCCTGAGATTCCCCGCAGCCTGTTTAGAACTCGGCCTCGCAGAGCGCGCCAAGCCAGCTGGGGACCCACCCTCATGCTCCCTCTCTGTGTACCCCTGCAGGTGGCTCTTGTGTGAGCACATGTGGTCCCGGCTTCTATGGCGACCCAGAGCTGGGCCAGTGTGAGCGCTGCCACCCAGCCTGCGTGACCTGCAGTGGCCCTGGCTACCATCAGTGCGGCAGCTGCCGGGAAGGACTGCAGCTGCGACACGGGACGTGCTCGGAGCCTGCCCAGACCCAGGTGGAAGGCAAATTCTGGAACGGTACGTGCCTCCCAAGACAGAGAACGCAGGTGTCTGGCCCCCTTCTCTGCCTGTCTGCCTCCCTCCCGCTTTAACACTTGCTTTTGGGATATCCCAAAAGAGAGGAAGGCAGGGCAGTGAACCAAAGCTTGGAGTGGGAAAGGGTAGGAGGCGGTGGTTCGTTGTCATCCGACCTGGGGGGAAACCCAAAGCGCAGCCTACGGGTGGTGTGGCCCGTGAGTTCCTATTGGGAGGAGGAGACCTCAGATCGGGTAAAGACAGTCATGTAGGGGAATGGCCCAATGACCATTCTCAAAGATTTCAGAATAACTTCTATCTAAGGTAAAGGAAAACGACTGGTAAAGGTGGGCTTTTTCAGTTGGACAAGGAAGACCTGCTCTAAAAGTACTGGAATTTAAGCTGAGACAGCTGATCTTTCTGGCTGGCTGATTAGACCTTAGCATCATCCAAGCTTGCCTTTCAGAAGATCCCCTCCAGGGGCACCTGGGCGGCTCACTCAGTTAAGCAACCGACTCTTGATTTCTCCAGGTTGTGAGATCGAGCCCGGAGTCTGGCTCCATGCTCAGCGGGGAGTCTGCTTGAGATTCTCTCTCCCTCTCCCCGTCACTCCCCCCCAACTCGTGCTCTCAAGTAAAATAAAATAAAAGTCCCCCTCCAGTTGCAGTTGGGGAAAGTGGGGATTTTGATGGGGGCCGGAGGCAGGGTGTGGTAGTTTGCAATCTAACAGCAAAGGCTTGCGCGTGCTCATTCCTACCTGTGTCTTCAGTACTGACCTCACATTGAAGCCTCAGTCACGAGCTTCCTTGCAAGGTAGTTACTAACTCCAGTGACCTCTCTGTCTCTGGTGGTTAAAAAACCAAACCCTCTTCCTGCTGGAAAAATCTGACTCACATTCTATGCAGAGATGCTCATGAAAACAAGAGATGCTCTCCGTTTGATTTCAAGGCAAGGATTTGTTAAAAAGGTCATTTCAGTGCAATGGCAGTGGAGGTCTGCTCAGGATGAGTCTCCGAAGGGCCCGGGGCGAGGGATAGATCCCGGGCAGGAGAGAGGCTCTTGCCGGGTCTGACGAGGGACATCCATGGCGACCGTCCACCACGACAGGGTTGCATGTGTGACTTAAAGGAAAAGCAGCTCAGAGACCATCACAAACCCAGCAGCCAAAAGCCATGGAGAACACGGGCCAATTTCAGAGGCATAGCTGGGAAGAAAATCATTCAATCCAGATTGGGATATCTTCCGTGAATTATAGCTGGACCCAAATGCTGAAAACGAGCTTGTCTGGCATTCAGGCATTTAAGAGGCAGGGCAAGCCAAGAGGAAAATAGTCTGGTGCTGGGTTTCTAGCTCAGAACATCTGTATTTTATCTGGCATCCAGATGATGAAAAGGTCCAGGGATCCAAGAGTCAGAGCAGATTTGATTCCCCAAATGATTACACGTCCCTTTCAACTGGGCTACGCACTTTGCAAGCAGAAATCAGGCCTTGACTGCTCCCCTTTGTCAGAGCACCACACCCACCCCTCTGCATTTTCTACTATCAAAATATAGTGTTTTTGAAGAAAGGAAGGAATTAGTCCATTTGGGGAGTTAGCACTACTAAGGGATTTGGGAAGCAGATGAGAATGTTTCTCGTGGCTGGACAAAAGCAACAAAGTCAATGCCATGGCTGCACTTTTCTATGACCTAGGAAATCAGACATGCAGACTATTAACAGTGAGGAAAACTCTTTCTTCACTGAGCAAGGTGAGGCCGGAGCTCAGCTTCCCCAGCAGAGCTTAGACACCACTGAGGGAGACAGTAAGTGGGAAATGCACTCCATCAAGTCCTGGGAGTATTTGAGCCAAATGCCTACATCTTTCCCCTGACTTCTAACTCTTAAAAAACAAAAACAAAAACACAAAAAGCAAACAAAAAAAATCCCAACAAGGTTGAGGGTATAATAGGAGGGCAGAAGTTTCCAGAAAACAGGCACTAATCAGCCTCCCCTTTAAGATGATGCTAAGCAGGTGGCAGTCATCCTGGGTCAACTCAGTGGGAGCCCAGACAATGGACAGAATGATTTTAGAAGAATAGAGCTGCCTAGGTGCTCTCAGCAAGGTGGTGGTGTGGTTTTCAACACGGTTGCAGATCCACATAGGAAAGGTAAAATGGGACAAACTCCAGTCCACTCCTTCACCCACATGACCTCCCAGAGGAAACAATCAGAGCTTGTTTGCACCCAAAGACTACAACCGCCCCCCACGGTCTGTGCCAGTACATGTTGGGGAAAGAGCCTTGAAATAAAAATCCAACTAGACTTCGCTAAACCCCTCTCTTAATAAAGGGTCTGCTCACGATGGGAGGACCGTAATTCTGCGTTAATTAAACACGCAGTGGCATCACCTCCTGCCCCAGTCCAAGGATGGAGATTTCCCTACACATTGGACCATGCCTGGCCAAGCCTCCAACCAAGACTAACTCATCTCCAAAGATGGCGGCTCAACTCTGTTCTTCCTGCCAGCAAAGAATCACTTGCACCAGAGTACGGATCCCTACCAGATCCCCTGTCCTAGTCACTAACACCCTGTGAAGATTCCTAGGCCAGTGCCCCTGTATGGCAGCAACAGACCCAATGTGAAATAGGCTGCTAATGGCTTCCACAGGGACTCAGGCATCACGAGCCACCGTGGGTGAAAATGTTCAGGCGTGGCAGGCCACAGGTTCGGCTGCTTTCCTGAAACCATTGTTGGGAATGGAAACAGTTTACTCTATGACTGTTAAATCATTTGGATTTTCTTAAGTGGTTTTCCCCCTGGTAGTGCCGGAAAGTCCTAAGAATAATTCCTGCACATTTCCCCTACCCACCTATTTCCATCATCGATTAAAACCGTGTTTGTAGCAGGCTCTAATTACATATGCTGATGATAGTTTAATCTACAAAGCGCAGACACAGGGAATTAACTTTTTGACCACATCCTACCAATTTCTCACTAGCCTGTCTTTTGATTTTGATTCCTATGCCCTGAGGAAGCCTGGAATCCCAGAGCCAGTCACAAACACTGAGAGCCGTATGTAAAAAATAAATCTCAGCGGTGGGCAGATACGCTGCCTATGTGTAACTGAATCTTCGAGGGCTTTAGAGATGCCACGAAAATCTGATTTTTAGAAGGACTTCGTAGATATACACAGTTGCCTCGCGTAGAAATGAGGACCTCATTTTTACTTAATTAACCAACTAGCACTCCGTGAAGAAAACGCAGGACTCTGGATGAGTAAATGACTAAACCTTTGGCCCACAGGATCCCTGAAGGAACCATGCGTCTCCACTTGCCCTGATTGTCAAATATCCAGGAATTTCAATAGGGGATCATTAAACCATCGGCAGCTTGAAATCAACTACGATGGGAGTATTTACACCACGGAAATCAGCAAACACTACAATTTAAGGTTTTTGTCGTGTGTTCCAAAGAGCCATTTTACTGGTATACCACTGCTTTGACCTCGACCGAACTATTTTAAAATCCAAATTAATTACTAAAAAGTCTCTCTAGTGGATGTAGGCTTTAGAGGTAAGCATACCAGGGTTCAAACCCTGGCTCTGTTCTTTACTGGCTGTGCGACCTTGAACAAGTTACTCATCCTGTCTGAATCTTAGTTCCCTCATCCATAAAATAAGAACATGGAACTGCTTCAGCCAAGGTCGTTCTGAGAATTAAATGGGAGAGCCCACATAAAGCTCCCAGGACAGAAGAGGACACAAAAGTTAAACTACTCCCTTGCCCTTTAACCTGACCCAGTCTTAACACGGGAAACACTAGTTCACTTTCAAAACAAGTCTTCCCTGTCAAAAGCAAGCAATCTGGGGGGCCCTAGGTTGGGGAAGAATAGTCCCAGAAAGAAGGCAGCAAATAGTGGTCAGCTGGGATGCCTAGGAGCCAAGTAGAGTCCTGACTTAGCCAATATTGTGTATAAAGATGTCAATGGCAGCTTTATTTATAATAACCAAAAAAAAAAAAAAAGATGGAGCAATCTAAAAATGTAACAAAAGAAAAAAATTAAGGGAATTATGGTTCATGCAAATACATAATCCATTAAAAATAGTGTGTACTAAGAATTTTAATAGCAAGAGAATATGCCTATAAAATTTATAATAGCAAACGCAGGGGCGCCTGGATGGCTCAGTCGGTTAAGGGTCTGCCTTCAGCTCAGGTCATGATCCCAGGGTCCCGGGATGGAGCCCCACATCCAGCTCTCTGCTTGGTGGGGAGTCTGCTTCTCCCTCTCCCCCTGCCTGCCGCTCCCCACCCCCTGCTTGTGCTCTCTCTCTGTCAAATAAATAAATAAAATCATTCAAAAAGAAAAAACGTAGGGTCAGTATTATAGACACAGAAGACATAAATGATTAAATACATATACGTGATTATACTCACACATTCAGCACGAAGATGGGAAATCTAGGTGCGGACGTCTACATCGCAGGCATCTCTGGGTGGTAAGGTGATAGGCGAAACTGACCTTCTTCATCTTTCTTGCATTAAAAAAATAAAACACTTTATTTTTCTTTTCTAATAAAAAAGAGCCTGTGCCCACTGCAAGCCCATCTTTGGTGAGGAGCCTGCCACAGAAGCAACGGCGGAAGTTTCAAATCAAAAGAGGTAACCGGGAAATAGGGAGAAGATCATCACACTGAATCAAAAGCCTCTGTGACGTAGAAACCAACCCAAAGAAGCTGGGCTACAAGGAGCAAATGGGGGTGCCCAAGTAAAACCAGAAGGAGGTGGTGACCACAACGTAGATGCTCAAAGGCCAAAGACCCGGGAGGAAACTCAGCAGTGGAGCTTTCTGGAACATTTAAGGGCGTTCCTGATGTGCTGAGTGGTTCTATCTGGGAGAGGCTATCAAGAAAAGCCTCTGTCCTTGCAGATCTGTAATAGGCTGGAAAAGCACCTTTGGCCTTCCCAGTCACTGTAGTAGTATTTGAAATAGCAGAGATTGGAAAAAAAACACAAAAAAACCCGAAGTGGTCACCAACAGTTACCAGTTAGAAAAATGAAGTATGATACATCCATGCAATGGAATGCTGTGGAGTCATAAACAAGAGGGGGTTCTTTATGCGCCGATAGAGAATGAGCCCCAAGATACATTATTACCAAAAAAAAAAAAAAAAAAGCAATGTGATAAACAGTGCGAATAGATACAGTTTATATAAAAAGGATGGAGAGATACTTTATGATATATTCCCTTTCTTCAGTTTTGTTGGTTTTTTTTAACTGTGTGAGTATTGCTTATTTAAAAAAATTTTTTTTTTAATAAAACTCCCGTTTTACATGGTTTAGCTATAGTCATTTCTAAAGGACAGACACTATATTTTCTTGGTCAAGGTGATTTTTTTTTCTTTGAGGTCTTGTCCAGTCCAGAATTTCTGGAGCGGAAAAAAAAAGAGAAACTATGATCAAAGTCAAAATTTACTTGTGATTAAGTCACTAATCTTTTATGATAAAAAGCTGTGGCGGGGAACGACAATCCCTTGCCCACACTTAATTGCTGTTAACTGTGTGTACGGAGCACCCTCTAGTGGACATATGCTGACATTACAGAATTTTATATCCAGGGTATCCCAGTAAAATCTCAAACTGCCAGAATGTGAGATACACGTAATTATAAATACATATGTAGATATATACATTTTGCAAAAATGTGAGAAAACCCATTAAAGCTCATGTCTTTCTAAATAAAAAATTTAGTATAAAAATGATAAAATCGGGGCGCCTGAGTGGTGGCTCAGTCAGTTAAGTGTTTGCCTTCTGCTCAGGTCATGATCCCAGCTTCCTGGGATCGAGCCCTAGTTCCGTCTCCCATATCGGTGGGCAGTCTGCTTCTCCCTCTCTCCCTACTCCATCCTTCCACTCGTGTGCTCTTGCTCGCTCCAGCTCTCTCTCTGTCTCTCTCCCTCTCTTTTTTAAGATTGTATTTATTTGTCAGAGAGAAAGAGAGCACAACCAGGGGGAGCGCCAGGCAGAGGGAGAAGCAGGCTCCCCACTGAGCAAGGAGCCCCACGTGAGACTCGATCCCAGCACCCTGAGATCATGACCTGAGCGGAAGGCAGACATCCAACCGACTGAGCCATCCAGGCATCCCTCTCTCTCTGTGTCTCAAATAAATAAATTAAATTTAAAAAAATGATAAAATAAAAAATTCAAACCTTGAGGGGAAAAACATTCAACCCCTGGCCTAGACATATAATATTAAAGATGGTCAAGGTGTTTCTGATAAATATTATTTTGCTATTATTTTTTAAGAACGCTCAGCCATTACGTATCTTTTTTTCAGTTCCATTGAAATACAATTGACATACAACATTGTCAGGCTTAACCAGCATAATGTGATGATTTGACATACATATATATTACAAAATGATTACCACTATGAGGTTAACACATCCACCACCCCCATAGTTACCTTTTGTGTGTCTGTGCATGTGTGTGATGAGAACTTTTAAGAGCTACTCTCTCAGCTAATAGAGTATTAGCTGTAGACACCACGCTGGACGTTACATCCTCAGCACTTATTCATCTTATAACTGGACATTTGTACCTTTTGGTCCACTTTCACCCATTCCCCACCCCGACCCCGACACCTGGCAACCACCAATCTACTCTAGGTCTTTGGTTTCCTTGTAGGTTCCACATATAAGTGAGATCATATGGTATTTGTCTTTCTCTCTCTGACATACTTCACTTAGCCTAATGCTCATGATTTATCCCTTTGTTGCAAATGGCAAAATTTCCTCCTTTTTTTATGGCCGAATAGTGTTCCTTTATACACATATGACACATCTTGATCCATTCATCCACCGATGGACACTTAGGTGGTTTCCATGTCTTGGCTCTTGTAAATAATGCTGCTATGAACATGTGAGGACAGGTATCTCTTCAAGGCAGTGATTTCATGTCCCTCAGTTATATACACAGAGTGGAATTGCTGGATCATAGGGTAGTTCCATTTTTAATCTTGTGAGGCCCCTCCGTACTGTTTGCCACCATGGCTGTGCCCATTTATGGCCCCTCCAGCAGGGCACAAGGGTTCCCTTTCCTCCACATCCTCACCGACACGTGCTGTCTCTTCTTGATCCTAAACCTTCTAACAGGTGTGAGGTGATCTCACATTGTGGTTTTGATCTGCATCTCCCAGGTGGTTAGTGAGTGAGGACTGATGTTGGCCACCGAATTGTTGCTCATCTCTGCTGCCTTCTCGTTTGGATTAAGTGAGACTGTCAGTTTAAAAAGGCCTTGGTCCTGTGGAGCTTCCTGTTGTCTGTGCCTGACAGTGCTCCGCACAAGGCTAATTGAGCTCTTAACAGCTCCCCCCAGGGAGAGTACAGCAGTGAGTCAGTCTCCTGGAAAACCAAGGCATATTTCTCTCTCCAGACTAGGAAGAGAACGGCCACTTAGCATGGCAGGATGATCATTTATGTCTACACATCTGTATCTACATCCACACCAATCTGTCTGTCTACCTACCTACCTCTGAGTCTAGTTTCCTCTGTAGCGAATCTCAGCAGCTTATTAACCATAGCGCCTTCAGAGAAACCAAGCAAACCCTCCCGGTGCCACTCCGGGTATGGAACAGAGGGAAAAGAGAGAGAACTAAAGCCTAAGGTTGGGAAATGGGGAAGTATGGTAACCAAGGAGGAAACTGGGAGGAAGGAAGCAGAAGGTCTAGCATTTACTGAGCTGCTGTGCGTGCGCGTTACGCACTGTTTCATTTAGCCTGCACGACAGTTCTATAAGGGAACGATCGTTTGCTCTCATTCTAGAGACACGGAAAATAGGACTCTCAGAGTTTAATTACTGTATCCATGGTTACCCTCCCATAAGTGGCACAGCTGGGCTCTGACAGCAGGTGTGCCTACAGAACCCACTTTCTCAGACTGACTCTCAGGAAGAGCAGGAAGGAGCAGGAAGCAAGAGAGGGACGGTGATCATAAGATACCAACAGTAACAGTCAACTGAGGGTCTGGATCATTCCTATCACACATCCTGAGCCAGATCTTCTTTTTCTAATTCTCTCCTATGAGACTTATGCTGATTCCCAAGCAGCTCCTGAGATTCGGTCAAGATCTCGTGGACTCATTGAGTGATGTCACCAAGGCTATTCTGTAGGTTTTTGAAATTGTCCTGTGGACTTCCTGACTCCCTGGAAAAGCCTGGTCACCAAAGGAATGCTCTTGGGGGAAAAGGGGGAGAGGAACACCTCAAATGTTTCCCAGGGGAATGGTGTATTGACCTGGGATGGCCTGCCTATCACCTGACCAACCAGAAAGCCCACAGGTGGCTCCATTAGGTGAATGTTTAATGATGATTTGAGAGGAGATAAATTTAGGTTTGCATTCCACAGTGATTACTCTGAAGAACACAGAAACCCAAACATTGACGGATTTTGAAACCTGATTCCAAAGAACAAAAAAAAAAAAAAAAAAGGGAAAGAAAGGAAGGAAGGAAGGAAGGAAGGAAGGAAGGAAGGAAGGAAGGAAAAGAGAAAGTTACCCCATAAAAGACACAATGAATTCTGTTATCCTCTTGGAGTGAAGAGAAATGGTCATCTAAGACTCTTGGTGAAAGAAGTGATGACCTTTAACTAGAAAACTTTCATGCATGCATGCACACAAGCACACACCCTCACAGATTTTTAATATATGAAAGAAGGAACACCTGTTAGTTCAAATAGGCCCGTTGCATTTAAGACTATCCTGTCACTGGAAGTTTGCAAACCATGTCTTGATAATCAATTGGAAGGAAGAGAAAAAAATAAATGAAATACATGAATAAATGAATAAAGTCCACCGTGGAAGTTTAGCCAATGCAAAATTGAAAGGATTCTATTCTGGGCAGGAAGGAAGATGAGATTACCCATGAGATCCTTTCCAACGCTGTAATACTATGAGCCTGTTCAAAGGATACTGACTTCTGGTTTCTGTCTACACAGACATTATGAGAGGACACCAGCCTTGTCATCCTTCTTGTAAAACCTGCAATGAATCTGTGACCCTGTGCACTTCGTGTCCGAAAGGTCAGTATGGAGTATGATAAGAAGTGGCTGTGGCCAAGCCAATTCACTGTCACTCATGTGTATTGGCATTTTTACATAAAAGGTTTGCAGGACTTGATCCAGTCCTCACTGTTCCTATCACCGTGGCTACTCTGGAAAAATGCAGGGACCCAAACAGTGACCTCTAACAAAAACTGGTATTCAGGAGTGCATGGTGGGTTCAGTCGGTAGAATATGTGACTCTTGATCTCAGGGTTTTAAGTTCGAGTCCCACATTGGGTGTAAAAATTACTTAAAAATAAAATCTTAAAAAAACAAACAAAACTGGCTTTCAAAGGACCAAAAAAAAAAAAAGAGAGAGAGAGAGAGAGAATGAAAAGAAAAATGCCAATGTTCTTATCCAAAGGCATGATGAAGTCATCTGTTGATCTGGCCACAGATTTTGTTAGGGTCTCTGGGTACCTGACATTTCTAGAGGTTCCATTACTCTTTAAAGTGCATTAGCCAAAACAAGAGAACTTAGGGTAGGGTAGAGGGTAAATACCCTACTTATTCTTTCCTTCTTCATTTCTGAATTTAGGAGAGAAAAAAAAACCCAAGAACAACAACTTTTTTTTTTTTAAGATTTATTTGAGAGAGAGCGAGAGAAAGCGCGAGGAGCAGGGGAGAGGGGCAGAGGGAGAGGGACAAGCAGACTCCCCACTGAGCAGGGAGCCCAATGCGGGACTCAATCCCAGGACCCTGGGATCATGATCTGAGCTGAAGGCAGATGCCCAACTGACTGAGCCACCCAGGCGCCCCAGCCAAGAACAACAAACTTAACAGGTCAAGAGATGAACTGCTTCATCATTTACAATAACAAAACATCAGAAATAGCAACTTCCCTGAATTCTGGGGATATTTTATTAACATGGTATACTAACAGTGAGAAGTTAAGAATTAAAAGTGACCATTAAAGTGGTCATTATGTTGGAAGGTGCAATGTTCATCATGAGATGGGGCACAAAAGTTTAAAATTTCAGGTGTGCCATGATTCTACCCCTACGAAATATAAAAGTTTACAACCAAAAATTGAAGGAATTTTCTTGGGATTTGGGAGTGAAGGGTGATTTTAAAATAGTTTTCTTCAATAATGATGTTATCTGATTTTTTTCAATTAAGAAGCACTGGGTGTTATACGCAAACAAGGAATCAGGGAACACTACATCAAAAACTAATGATGTAATGTATGGTGATCAACATAATAAAATAAAATAAAATAAAAAAGAATAAGTAGGCAGACCGTCCACTCCAGGTGGCGCTGGATGGTGGAGGAGTTGCCACTATGTTAGTGTCCTAGCAGGAGAGGATTCCAGAAGCAGAAGAATAGACTCTATTGAGCTGCACATGTAAAACGGCCTTACACGAAGACAGACCAAGGTGTTAATAGACAGATCAACTGGGGAAAGGGAAGCCCCATAGTGATCTGCAGGAAAGTAAAAGAAACACGGCAAGCGGGCACCTGGGTGACTCAGTCAGTCTTGATCTCGGGGTCCTGGGATCGAGTCCCACATCTGGTTCCCTGCTCAGCGGGGAGCCTGCTTGTCCCTCTGCCTCTGCCCTTGCCCCCCATCATGCACTCTCTCTCTCTCTCAAAGAAAGAAAGAAAGAAAGAAAGAAAGAAAGAAAGAAAGAAAGAAAGAAAGAAAGAAAGAAAGAAAGAAAAGAAAGGAAGGAAAGAAGGAAAGAAGGAAGGAAGGGAGGGAGGGAGGGAGGGAGGAAGGAAGGAAAGAAAGAAAGAAAGAAAGAAAGAAAGAAAGAAAGAAGAAAGAAGGAAAGAAGGAAGGAAGGAAGGGAGGGAGGGAGGGAGGGAGGGAGGGA
>NW_023270615.1:3528907-3529049 GCF_011800145.1 Mirounga leonina | reverse complement strand
GAAAGAAAGAAAGAAAAAAAGAAAGAAAGAAAGAAAGAAAGAAAGAAGAAAGAAGGAAAGAAGGAAGGAAGGGAGGGAGGGAGGGAGGGAGGGAGGAAAGAAAGAAAGAAAGAAAGAAAGAAAGAAAGAAAGAAAGAAAGAA
>NW_023270615.1:3428719-3528897 GCF_011800145.1 Mirounga leonina | reverse complement strand
AAGGAAGGAAGGAAGGAAGGAAAACAGGGCAAAAGCCTCTGTTGTGGATTTCCTTTCTGGAGATTTAACTCAATGTGGAAGACTGAGCCTCACTAACAAATACTTTGGTTTGCCGGAAAGCAGCATTCCACATTCTCGGGTCTCTGCAGAGGTTCAGAAAAGCTGCCGGGGGCACCTGTCCTCTGCATGGACCCCTGTGCCATTGGACCTGCCACGTGATGATGGTCTGCTCTGCCTCCTTCCCTGGGTTTCTAGGCACGTATCTGCTGGCCCAGGCCTGTGTCTCCTCCTGTCCTGAAGGCACGTGGCCCTCGGCGAGGAGTGGCCACTGCGAGAACTGTACGGAGGACTGTACCTCCTGCTCTGGAGCCCATCTCTGCAGAACGTGCCGGACGGGGCCGGACTTCCCTCTCTTCCTCCACGAAGGCAGGTGCTACACCAGGTGCCCTGAGTAAGTGTCCCTCTTCCTTCCACGTCCCACTCGGGTTCATTCTCATGCTGTACTTGGAGGGCAATTCCTTCTTGCACCAGAGGACGCCATCCTGGTTACAGAGCCTTTGGAATTGTCCCCTCGACACGCAGTCGCTGTCGGCCACGGCAGCCAAACCAGGCCCTTGTGACTGTGATATGTACGTGTTTTTGACCTTTGTGAAAATACGCTCTTTTTCCACCTTGTGGGTATGATCAAGGAGTTGTCTTCCTTCCATGACAAAAGTTAAGGCTGTGAATACATGAATGTCTTCTTAAATGTTTACAGTAGGTGAGGTGTGAGGTATAAATAATAAATATGGAATCATACCTGGTGAATTATTGATTGATTCCTCATGGTGTCCTCAGTCCTCTGGTTTATAATTCCTCTTCTCTTCCCATCAATGGGTCCAGCTCCAGGATGTAAAAATGAAGTGGAAACAGCACATGGAAAAGTTTATCTGGGAACCTTCAGTGACAAGCAACAGAAATTCTAAGTAGAATGACTGAGACAATGTGGGGTTTACTTTCTCATGGAACAAAAAGGTTAAAACCCAGCATTGGTTACATCAGCGGCCAACACTTCATTAAAGACCCACAATCTTTCTGTTTTGTCCTTGAATCTTCTTCAGCTTGTCCTCCCTTGAGCCCCTGAGCCACGTTGTCTGCCCCGTTTCCAAACCTCACCACCCTACACGACAACAACCAGAGACAGAAAAGGGCACGTTTCTCCTCCTCCATCTCTTTTTAAAAGGAAAGAAAACTTCCTCTGACTTCCCTTCACATCTCATTAGCCAGAATGCTTCACTTCCGTCTTCCAAAAATGATCTCTGGCGAGAAGGACGGAAATAGAAGGATCGGTTTAGGCTACACAAAATTCACCCTGCACACCCAAATAAAATCAGAACACTGTCAGGCAGGGAGACTGGAAAGAGGGAGGTGAGGAAGGAGTTTGGGGAAGTGACCAACAGAATCTGTTTGAAGCAATTAGAAATTTCCCACTGATTAAAAGAACTTGATGGTAGAGCTACAAGATCTATGATAGAGGTAGATCATTAGTATCTGTATCCACTGCTGAAATAGATCCTATAGGGTAAAAACGTAAGTCAGGGTACTCAAGAAACTTCCAGCCCAGTGGAGAAGCCAAGCATATTCAATTCAGTTCCGCAGATAAATAGTTAGCACCTACTAGGTGTAAGAATTGACATCGGAAGCTAAGTTATAATCAACTGAAGGTTCTCCATTTGGTCCAAAAAAGCTAAGATACTAGATACTACTGTATAAGGGAGCCTGGTCTTAGCTTTCATCTGGGTACAATTTGGTTTCCTCTCTTCTACTAATCTGCTCCTTCTCCAAATTTTCTTTCGTAAAACTACATTAGATACGTAACCTTTATTCACCCCGTCCCATTTCTTCCTGATACATTCAATACATTTTTGTTTCCTGAATAAATATAAGAATGGCTGAAAGAATGATGAAACAGACGTGAATGAGTTAATTAAAACATCAAGTAAAGATGCTGTATAGGATCCCTTATTGGCATTGATTCAAAAAGGACTCGAGCAGCCTGAGTTATTTGCTACAGTTCTTCACCTCCCCATGTACCTGTGCCCCCTGCTCGTCCCTTTGCAGCAACTTCCACAGACACAGAATGGACTTCCCTGACCCTTGACTTTGGTCCGGGTTGCTTTGCTTTGGCCAACAGGGTGTTAGCAGAAGGGAAGCAGAGAGGCTTACAACCTGTTTGTCTGGATGAACTGGCCCTCTTGTGCTCAGTCATGGCTAAGAGAAGAATGTGCCCCAGGAGGTCCCTGTGCCAGGGAAGATAAAGGGACAGGAAGAAGACCTGAATCCAGTGTGTATCTCAGGGCCCAGCCTCCTTCTCCCGGAGTTCATGCATGACCTCTGCCCCTACAATGACATTGGCCTCTTTGAGCGCAAGCTCAGCCTAGATCTGCCTTCCCGCAGATACATGGGTGATGAGTTTGGGAGTGTCCTGCCTCTCAGCCTATTATGGCAACAGCTGACAAATAGAATGAAAATTATAGAAAACAACTGGAATAGATACCTAGAACATCGGGGGGCGCCTGGGTGGCTCAGTCGTTAAGCGTCTGCCTTCGGCTCAGGTCATGATCCCAGGGTCCTGGGATCGAGCCCCACATTGGGCTCCCTGCTCGGCGGGGAGTCTGCTTCTCCCTCTCCCACTCCCCCCTGCTTGTGTTCCTGCTCTTGCTGTGTCTCTCTCTGTCAGATAAATAAATAAAATCTTAAAAAAAAAAAAAGATACCTAGAACATCAGAAGTCCATATTCTCTACAACGGTTTATGATTTTCCTGCTTCTGCACGTTCCAGTTCTTCCCGCCAGCTTTTTTCTTCAAAAAACTGTCGAAATTTCCCCCATCTTCCAAATCTATTTGAAAAGGTTGAGGTTTTCGTAGTTACTGTGTTCATCAGTCAGTGAGAGATTTCTCTGGTGTGATAATGTAATCACTAGAGGTACAATATATATATATACAGACGCCAGATTCCACCTGGAAGAAAGTCACTCTTATAAACATATCCTCCATGAGCAGCTACTGCAAATATGTTTGAAGCTGCGTGCAAACATTATATGTGCATGTTTGAAAAAAGCCACCAGAGGTTGGCTGAGAGCATCCGAAAGCAAAAGTGGTTCCAATTTTATAGGGCATTAAACCTTTAGAGCTTTGTAAAAATAAGTTTTTAATTATGAATGAACATTTTATATTAAGGACTAAATTCAGTAATTTATTAAATTAAAATTTTTCATTAAAAATGTATTGGATAAAAAGCATTTTCTACTCTAACATAAGTCTCTAATTAAAAAAAAAAAGAAGAAGAAAGAATAAAAATTGGGAGATAAAATAGGGAAACCAGAAGGTGGCTAAACTATATACACATTAACAAAAGTGGTTTTCAAACCAACCAAATTCACAAGGATAACACCTGTCGCTTTCCTTTTTCTCCTCCCGGATTTGGCTTCTGACCCCTCCTTCCTCGGCAAATCTGACTGCCTCGTTCTGCCCCACAATAGCTGCCGTCCTTCCAGTGTCTTTCAGTCCCACGCCCTCTGCCACCAGGCGGGACTCACTTCCCCGTATGGAAAGCATCTCCAGTTGTGCTCTGTCTTCCCCACAGGGGCTTCTATGCAGAAGACAGCACATGTGAGCAGTGTAGCTCTCCTTGCAAAACATGCGAAGGAAACGCCACCAACTGCCACTCTTGCCAAGGAAGCCTCATCCTGCACCAGGGAGCATGCCGGGAAGCCTGCCCCGAGAGGCATGTGGCCGTGGAGGGGGTGTGCAAGCATTGCCCTGAGATGTGTCAGGACTGCATCCATGAGAAGACATGCAAAGGTACATGGGAGCATCCCAGGGGAGAGTGTGGCTCCCCCAGGCTACCGCCCCTGGGGACCAACCATGGCAGGGGTGCGGGGGGCGGGGGGGCTATGCACAATGGAGGGAACCAGTCTCCTTATCTTTCCTGAAATATAACCATCTTCATGCACATCACTGAGGCAATCAAGGGCGTTCTTCAAGCTAAGACAAATGAAAGCCCCTTTTCTGCATGATTTCTTCCGTACAGGTGTACTGAGCACTTAGGGATGCGCCAAGCACCATCCCAGCTGCTAGAGATCTAGATAAGAACCCGAAGTTCCTGCCTCTTTGTCACAAAATCTTATAGGGAGGTTTATATTAATGAAACACAGAGGAAGCTAGAGAATTGCAAGTGTTACAAAAGATAGGAAAGAGAAGGTCAGGCGAAGACGGTAAGACTCAGAATAGCACTCTGGCTAGGAATTCTTTCTCTGGAATTATCTCCAAGAAGGGCTAATTTCCTCTCCAGAGCAAGACCCATTGAACTGATGCTGTTCTATCAAAGGATTCCCTTGGCGTGACCCAAAGCGTTTTCTTGGTTTCCCCCCAAATAAGAGAATGAATACAGATGAAAGAAACCCACAACGCATGCCTCACGCTGAGTTACCATGTCTATGTCACTGATCTACCCTATCAGTGAATGAAAACATAAATAATGCAAGAATGTTTAAGACGCTTTGGGGCTGAATAGAGCATGCTTTTCGGGTTTTCAACAATACCTCCAGCATCTCAGCCATAGATGGTCTGCCACAGCTCTGCAATTTTTTACACCTCTGAGGGGCAGGTCATTTTGGGCTGTAAACCCAGCACCATGTCATCAGGCCACCGTATGTGGTCTTCCCTCCCAAAGCTTAGAGATGTGGGGCATGTGCCCTGGCAGGCTTGGCATGGGGCATATGCATGGAACACTCAGGTCAAAGGAGCCAGTGTGGTCCGGACAGGCTAGCCCACTCCAGAAGGAATGAATTCCTTTCTCCTGTGCCCAATGGGGTAACTTGCTGCTTCCTCCTTCCTCCAGAGTGTATGCCTGGGTCCTTCCTGTACCAGGATATGTGTCATCCATCCTGTCCCCACGGCTTCTACGTGGACATACGCAAGTGTGTCCCCTGCCACAAAGACTGTCTGGAGTGTAGTGGCCCCTCAGCGGATGACTGTGACCTCTGTGCCGAGCCATCCCTGGTTCTCTATGATGGACAGTGTTTGGACGAATGTCCAGTGGGAACTTACTATGAAAAAGAGACTAAGGATTGCAGAGGTAAAGACTTGCGTGTGTATGGCCAAGCATCCCAGGGAGGCTGTCACAATGATGGGTTTCTGCTGAGACAAAGCAGGTGCTGGGGTTTGCAGGGTTCCAGCCCCGGAGCTGTCATCCCATCCGTTTCCCTCCTGCTCAACAAAGCAGATTTTTGAATCTGCTCTAATTCATTATTTATTTATTTATTTTAAAGATTTATTTATTTGAGAGAGCGAGAATGAGAGAGAGTACATGAGAGGGGGGAGGGTCAAAGGGAGAAGCAGACTCCCCGCCGAGCCGGGAGCCTGATGCAGGACTCGATCCTGGGACTCCAGGATCATGACCTGAGCCGAAGGCAGTTGCTTAACCAACTGAGCCACCCAGGCGCCCTCATTATTTATTTTTTAAATGAATCATTCATAAGCTTTGACCATGTAATTTTTCTTAATAACAAATCAGATTGACCCTCCTCACAACATGGGCCCTGAACTGCTGATCAAAAAGAATTCTCATGTGAAGTTTCACAGCAGAGATGAGCCTTCAAAAGTCACCCAAAATGGAAGTTGGTTGTTGTTTTTTTTTTCTTAAACCTTGAAGCTACTAAAGGTTGACAGCAGCTCAGGGAAAACCGTGCCACAGAGGATTTTCTTGGTGCCTCTTAGGTCCCTTATCAGTTTTCTCCCTGCGGTTCCCCCCTGCCCCCGGACCCCATGGCTCCTCATCTGCTTCAGCAGCTCCTGCCCTGGGACCCCCACTCAGCACATCAACCCGAACCCATTCAAGGAGGGATCTGCTCTCGTTTATGCCTCCTTATGTTTTCCCTAGGTATCAACTGTTGGCCTCAGAACAGGAAAAATAACAGGTCTATTATGAGAATTCGCAAACCACTGAATCACTCTGGGTGAACTTCTCCAGAGTTTCAGGCTTCACTCCAGCTAGGCGGCCAGTGGTAACTTCGCCCCATGTCGCCACCTAACAAGCACTAGACAGCTATGCAGAGGTGGTCCCAATAGCAGCAAGAGCTTGAGGGTGAGAAACCCCAGCGCCCCCCCCCCCCAACGTTCCAGAACATACTCAGGAGACTGATTTGCATGTCCTAGGACATGAAGATGGAGCTGACTCCTCACAGCTTTCTGCTCTAGCACTATGATCAACACACCTTGTTGTGTGTTTTATGTAAGGTACTCTTCACTGTCAATGTTCCACCCGAAAGACCACAGACTAGAACATGGCGGAAGACAGGGCAGCAGTGAGCTTGGGGCCAGTTTCCTTGAGAAGTTTAGCAACTTGGCCAAAGGCCGTCGTGCCTGTACTCAGACAGGAACTAAGGGTCAATTTCTGCCTTTCTCTGGTGTTTGCCATACATAGAACTTTGCAGGCCTCACAGTACATTTACTTGACTTAATTTTCTCATTGAGAAAGGCCCCTGGTTCCCATCCCTGGTTGCCCATTAGAATCACCTGGAGAGCTTCAAAAAAAAAAAAAAATACCACTGTACAGATGCCTGGGCTCCCCTCAGACCAACTCAACCGTAGGGAACTAACTTGAGGGCTTTCCCTACAAGGCGATGGCTCCTTCCACCAGTCCAAAGGTAGGCTGAGGGAAGCTGGTACTGGAAGAAACAGGGTGGCCACCGGACTTTCCAGAAAGAAGAAACAAAGAACCTGACCTGAAAAATTAAGATTTGGGTAGATGTGGAGAAGCATCCAGAACCAAGCAGGATCTCCTCCAAGAAACACAAGGGCTTGGGATCCATTTGGATCATCCAAATTATCCTCTATGAGAGAGCATAGGCACCTCTAAGAATCTCACGCCTATCCCAAGGCACTGGGGCAGAAATAGCAAGAGCTCTGATTAAGCTCCTGGGTTCAACTTCTAACCCTGCCCATTTCCAGCCAAGTGACTTAGCACCTACAGCCTCAATTTCCTGATCTAGATAACATGAGATGACCATAATGCCATGTGTCTATTCATTCAGGGAGCACTTACTGGGGGCTTCCTATGTACTGTGTGCTCCTCTAGGCCTAGGGAAAAGCAAGGGACAATACAGACAGAATACGGGTGAGTCAAAAGGAAAAGTTAGTCAGGGCAGGGGAACAGGAAGTTGGACAGGATGGAGTTGAAATTATAGTGAAGGCATCCTGAAGACCTCATAGAAAAACAGAGGGAACAAGCCACACATACATCTAGGAGAACCACACATACACTCTAGGCAGAGGGAACGGCAATGGCTAAGACCCCGAGGTAGGGATGAATTGTTTCGATTTTATTTGTCTAAGAAAAGTTACTGAGTGCCTGTTACATGCCAGGTCCTCTCACAGGTACTGTGCATTCATCAATGAATACAAAAGAGGCCTTTTTTTGATCAACAGGCAATTACAGTACATCCCAACAACTGTTGTTAGTGATAAGCTCGAGTTGTTCCGGGAGGTCAGTGGAGGGCCACAGAGTGACAGTTATGGGGTAAGCAGGCCACAGATCAGTGTATGACCATACCCTACAGAATTGCTTATTGTTTTGTTGCAGTTTTGGTAACCACACTGAGTCTAATATTTCTGGATGCGGCAAGAAGGTGTTCTCTAGATATTACAGAGAATGTGAAATGGCCATTTTTCTTCTCATTTGACAAGAATGCTCTACCCATAGCCTAAGGGCTCTACCCAACTAGTGGCCCCCATGCCCTGGATCCAGAGCCCTAGAAATCTCTGAAAGAAAAGGGGAAGGGGTGTAAACACATCTTCTAGGGGCGCCCTGGGCCTCTCTCACTTGGTCTTCTGCCCCCACCGTGCCCACAGATTGCCACAAGTCCTGCCAGACCTGCTCATCACCTGGGATTTGCACGGCCTGTCAGGAGGGCCTTCTGGTCAACCACCACGGGGACTGCGTGCCTCACAAGGAATGTGCCCCCGTTGAGTACTGGGATGTGGAGGCTCTGGGATGCAAGCCCTGCCATGCTAAGTGCTTCCGCTGCACGGGGCCTGCCGAGGACCAGTGTCACACCTGCCAGAGGGACAACCTTCTTTTCAGTGAGTCACGTGTCCTCTGAGGAGGGCTCTCTCTTTCCCTCCATCTGGGAAACCACCTTGCATGACGCCTCGTGCCCAGATGTTTGGTGTCTTTCTAATTTTTCACTTTGTATTTGGAAAATTTTCAAACCTATAGAAAAGAAAAAAGTATGAAGAACGCCACACACGTGCCCTTCACCCACTTCAGCCACCACTAATTGGGTGTCCCATTTGCTTAATCATTCGCGTGCTCAGTCTTGACTGTCTCAATGTGTAATGCCTACATAATCCACAATAAATTTTTTCCTGACCATCTGAGGATGTGATACACACATCATGACTCCTTTCGCATAAATACTTTAGTATGTATTTCCTAAAACTAAGGATACTTTTTGACATAGCCATGGTACAGTTGTTGATGCAAGTGAATTTAACATCAATACTTCACTATATCATCTGTTTTATAATTTTGGCAATTCCTCCTTGGAACAGAATCCAGTCTCCAATCAGGTATTGCCTTCAGGTGCCAGGTCTCTGTAGCCCCCATTAAACTGAAACATTTCCACAGACATTTTTTTCTATAGAATATTGACATTTTAGAAGAATACAGTCCCTATCCCTCCACTGAAGTCTGTGTGAGGTGTCCCACAATTAGACAGAGATAATTCATTCTCAGCCAGAATACTTCACAGGTGATGTCATGTCCACCTGGAGACCCAGGATGTCACCTGCCCCTCACTGGTGACACTAACTGTGGTCATCTGTTCAGAGTGCTGTCCAATGTCTCCACTGCTTAGTTACTATTTTCCCTTGCGATTAATAAGCAATCTGTGGAGAGACACTTTACAAACATGCAGGGATTCAGCCCCTCATCAAAATTTCCCCTGGATTTTGCATCCAGGGATTAATAAATCTTCTTGAAGTCTGGCATGGTCTGAGGTTGGCCACCTCCAGCAGATCTTATCACAGATGTGAAGCAATGCCCTCAGGTTTCCAGGGATTCCATGATTAGGCTAATAGAGGTATGTGAGAAAGAAAATGAGACAAAGTGCACTCAGCTAAAAGAAGGAGCAATGGAGGGGCATAGGAGAGAGGGAAGGAAGAGATGAACGTGCTGAAGACCTGGAAAGGGTTAGCATCTATCTCCCCAATCCACACAGATCTGAGAAGCAAGACCCTCACAAGGACACCATCTCATTCCTCCTGCATCCTCCCTTCCCACATGGTTCACCCTAGGGAGCACAGAGAAGAGGTTTGGGAGACGTTCATCATACTTGATACCAAGACAGACTCTTTTCCTTCCTTGGCAGACAGGACCTGCGTGCAGGACTGCCCCGAGGGCTACTATGCTGATGAGGACAGCCACCAATGTGTCCCCTGCCACAGCTCTTGCAGGACGTGTGAAGGGAGACACAGCACACAATGCCTCTCCTGCCAACCAGGCTTGCTCCAGCTGGAAAAAGAGTGCCTGCTGCAGTGCCTGGAAGGGTAAGGTGCCCAACACACGTTTCCTTCATTTAATCCCAAACCAGGCAGGCAGCACGAACGGCAAACCCATTTTGCAGATGAGGAAGCTAAGTTATAGAACACCACGTTGAAGTCTCAGTGCTAGGAAGAAATGAAGATCAGAGGCCAACCAAGATCTACTGATCTCTAAAGGATTTCAGCTAGGGGCACCTGGGGGTGCTCAGTCGGTAGAGCACATGACTCTTGATCCTGGGTTCGTAGTGAGTTTGAGCCTCATGTTGGGTGCAGAGATTACTTAAATAAATATCTTAAAAAAAAAAAAAAGATTTCAGCTAATTCATAGTAATGGATGAGGACATAGGAGAGGCAGAGTGACCCAGTGAGAAAACATGAAGGGTTGATCATCAAGTTAGAATCATGCGTCAAACTTCACTACTAATTTTAAGGTACAAGAAAACCCAAGGCAGAGGCAAAGCATTCTTCCCTTAGAGAAGTCTAAGACCATAAATGTAGGTCCTTCCTCTTCTGCATTAGGATTTGTTCTGATCACATTTAATAGATGAGGTCTAAGCAATGTATGCAGAGCATTGATTTTACAAAGGGAACAATTTCAATTAAATATTTCCACTCATATGCCACCAATACTCCAACCTACCATGCCCCCATACGTCTACAACTTACAGGTTTAATTACATAAGCAACCTAGATACACAGATGTATGCTCCTAAAAGCATGTCACAAATAAGAACTCTATCATTTTTTGCTAGGAAAAACTTTTAGTGTATTTATCAGAAGGTCTGGTTACCAGCATATTTGAAAGAGGATTTGAGTGGGTCATCCCTTTTCTCCCGCCAGGAATGCCCAGTAAAGAGAAAGATGGATTATAGGCCCATTGCTAATTCTTCCTTCCCAATCAGTAACCTAAGGCACTGAGCGTTTCCAGAGCCAAAATGAAAGGCTATCACCTTGGCCTTTCCCCAGTGCTTCTGCCCAGATGAGACATCACATTTCTTTCCTTCGGTTCTTAGCAATTCCTGCCTGCATTTCTCACCGTGGTGCTTTACACGGCCCTCATCCATTCACCCATTCATTCCACACATGTCTAATGAAGAGCATCTGGATGTAAAATACAAAGATTTTGACCTTCAAGAATTAATTCTTCCTGGGGCGCCTGGGTGGCTCAGTCAGTTAAGCATCTGCCTTCGGCTCAGGTCATGATCCTGGGGTCCTGGGATCGAGCCCCGCATCGGGCTCCCTGCTCAGCTAGGAGTCTCCTTCTCCCTCTCCCTCTGCCCCTCCACCCCCACTCATGCTCTTTCTCTCTCAATGTCTCTCAAATAAATAAATAAATATTTTTAAAAAAAGAATCGATTCTTCCTATATATTTCTTACCAAGAAAATTATAAGCACCTGGAAAAAAAAAAAACCCTCTTATTTTTCACACATATTTACTACAATGCTCAGCACAGAGTCACACACCTCAGCCCTGAAAAACACCAGCCATATGGATCCACAAAGAAAGAGCCCTACCCAACAAGAGACGGAATAGGGCCACCTGGCTTAGCCTTTCCCCTTCATTCCAGAAAGTGCCCGAAAAGATCTGGATCCAATGAAAGGAATCTCCATCTCCCCCAAATCAAGTCATTAAATACTTTTTACACAAAAAAGGCATAATCCTATCATCTAAATAGTTGTAGACCATCAAATTAAGAAGACAATTTTTACATTGGGAAGTATGTGAAGTTACCCACTGGGGAGGAGAGGCACGGGTTGCCATAAACCTCTTTAATGGGGTATTAATGAGGTATAAGTGGAAATATTTAACAGCAATGGTTCCTTTTATAAAATTGATGTTCCATGCGCGTTGCATCAATCTCATATGGTAAATCTCCTTGCCTCAGAAAGGCAGGTATATGATCCTCCGAACCCTTTACCCACACCCATAATTATTTTAGTGTTTAACCTCAGAGCAGGGTTGTTTTTTTTTCTTAAAGATTTTTATTTATTTATTTGTCAGAGAGAGAAAGAGCACAAGCAGGGAGAGCGGCAGACAGAGTAGGCAGAGGGAGAAGCAGGCTCCCCGCTGAGAAGGAGCCCAATGTGGGACTTGATCCCAGGACCCTGGGATCATGACCTGAGCCAAAAGCAGACGCTTAACTGACTGAGCCACCCTGGAGCCCAGGGGCCTTCTATCTTAAAAATAACCGATCACATTAGTAACATTAGTAAAGAACATGTATGCTGCTTTGGAGTTTACAAAGTATTTCTACTCAGAATATATTTTTATATTATGATTTGGTTCTCCAACAATCCTCAGAGATCGACTTATTCTCCCCATTTTACAGATGACAAAATTGAGGCTCAAAGAGGTTAAGTGACTTGCCCAACATCACAAGGCTACTCATACCCAGTGGGGCCAAAACAAGAAATCAGATCTTCTGACTTCACGCCCCTGTATTGTCTGTGTGGGAAGGTGTGTGTTTCTACCTCTTCCCATGGCTTTCTCTTTCAAGTCTTCTGTGGCTTTTATCAGCTCTTTAGTTCCCAATTGATGCTTTCTTAGTCCTCCCTTCATCACCCTGTCTCTCTCACCCCCCAGGCTTACTGATTGACTTGGCAGTACTTTTCCTCACCTAATGGCAGAAGGTAAAACAAGGCCTGATTTGCCACAAGCTGGGCCACTGAGGTACAATCGCTCAGGTCGGGGACAGGTGGCGAGGGAGAGGCAGACTCAGCACTACCTTGCTCTGGTTTTAGTTTCCAACGACTAGTGGAAGTGAAATAAGCTTTAGGGAACCTCATGTGGCAAATAGTTTCAGGCCGGAGAAGCCAAGGGCAAACCGTCAAGTTTCAAGGAGAGCGTCAATGTGCCGGGGTCCAGAGATGCCAAAAAGGGTCAGATGATGTCTAGAAGTTCATCTTTGTCAAAGATTTCTTTTCTCTCTTCTATCTAACTTGAAATATTTTTATTTGCTTTGCCCTGCTTTGTTATAGTGGTAAACAGGTTCAAATCACATGAGCCCACTTCGTGAACTGTTTGACATTAAGCCAATTGTCTAAATTCTCTGAGCCTCAATTTTTACTTACATAAAATAGGGATGATAATATCTAAATCATGAGGTTTGCTTTGAGATTTAATCATACGATTCATAATTATCACGAATATGTGTGATTTATAATATGCCAGGCACTGTTCCAACAATTTTCTCAACAATAACTTGTTTAGTTTTAGCTACTAACATTAGCTGCATATTACAGACCTGAGACACAGAGATGTTGTGACACTTGGCCAAGGTTACACAGCTCATAAGTGGAATTGCTTGGCTTTGACCCCATGCAGTTTGTTCCAGAAGGCAAGCTCCAGACTGCATGGCTCTAGTGTCTCCCTTTTAGGTTCAAAAGGTGAAATAATGTCTATGAAGTCCCTAGTGTACTACCAGGTACATAGTTAAAAGGCAATGAACAGTGATTATGGTTATATTTAGCCTCCAAAAATTTTTTCAGAGGTTACATCTATTATGATGTAAACATTAGCATCATTCATGTCATTTTCTATTTCAAGATAGATTTTTTCGAAGATTTTATTTATTTGTCAGAGAGAGAGAGACAGCGTGCACAAGCAGGGGGAGGGGCAGAGGGAGAAGCAGACTCCCAGCTGAGCCCAATGCGGGGCTCGATCCCAGGACCCTGGGATCATGACCTGAGCCAAAGGCAGACGCATAACCAACTGAGCCACCCCCAGGCGTCCCTCAAGATAGGAGATGTTTTTTAAAATTGCGAAACTAGAAGAATCACTCAGAGGTACATCAAAAACATCTTCCATACCCTGATCCCAGTCAACAAAACGTGAAGCTTGAATTTTCCAGTGGAGAAGCACATGGGTATAGAGAAGGTAAAAGTAGTGAATAATTACTGTGGTTCTACTGCATGTGATAAGTCCTTTCGTGTGTGTTACCTAATTCAAAATTCACAAATAGCAGGGGAGGGGTTGTAGTGCCCAATTTAAAGATAAGAAAACTGATTTATATTGTAGTGCCCAATTCAAAGATAAGAAAACTGAGTCATTAGATTTATTAGTATCATTACAGGAATACCTTGGAGATACCGCAGTTCACTTCCAGACCACTGCAATAAAGTGAATATTGCAATGGAGCTCGTTCAAATGAAGTTTTCAGTTTCCCGGGGCATATATGTAAAAGTTAGGCTTACACGATACCGTAGCCCATTAAGTGTGCAATAGCATTATGTCTAAGAGAGCAATCTACATACCTAAATTAAAAAATGCTTGATTGCCAAAAAATGCTAACCATCATCTGAGCTTTCAGTAATCACTGATCACAGATGTCCATAACAAGTATTGTAATAATAATGAAAAAGTTTGAAATATTGCGAGAATTACCAAAATGTGACAGAGACATGAAGTGAGCAAGTGGTATTGGAAAAACAGCACCGAAAGACTTGCCCCAATGTGCGATATCTGAGAAGCGCAATAAAGCAAAGTGCAATAATATGAGGTGTGCCCACAGTAACGTATCTACTGAGTAACGTTAACGAGTAGAGTCTTAAGTCACCCAGCCTGGAACCGAACACCCCATGCGACTCACCCTGATTTTTCTACCACACCCAACTTAAGAGCAAAGCTTATTCAGTCTTTGCTTCCCCGCTTGGTTTCAGATACTACGCAGAAATCTCCACAGGACGGTGCAAGAGGTGCAGCAAGAGCTGCAAGGCATGCCGGGGCCCGCAGCCCACCGACTGCCTGTCTTGCGATTCGTTTTTCTTTCTGCTCCGCTCCAAGGGAGAGTGTCATCGCAACTGCCCAGAGCATTACTATGCGGAGCAAGGCACACAGACGTGTGAGAGATGCCACCCGACCTGCGACAAATGCAAAGGTGAGGGTGTATCTGTCATTTTGCCTGTGTAGATGGGAAGATGAGGATTCCTTTGTGCCTGGCCCCTCTGTTTTCATCACCTATAGAGCTTTCTCTCACTTGCCAACCCGGCCAATCCTCTCCAGCATCAGCACCTCTCCCCTGGGCCGCCCTGCACTATCCTGCCGTCTCTTCAGACCCTCCCAGCCTTCCAGGCCCAGACACAGGCATCGTCTCCCCCAGGAGGTGCTTCCCACCTGCTCTGTCCTCTGCTTGTTGAACTTGGAATCTGCCTAGGGAGTTTTATTTTTGTTATTACAACAGCTACTTAAGATGTCTGTCTTTAGCTCTCCCAAGCTCCATTCTCACTTTCCTGAGACCGACTTCTCTGTCCCAGAGAACCCTAAAATCAACATGTCCCAGAGTAAACACAATCTGGGTTTCCTCTGATAGTCACTCTTTCTGTTAATGGACCCGCTATCCAACCAATACCTTAATGATATCCTCCCCTTGCCTCCTGCCCAACCCACCTGCTCTCCAACAAAGGTAAACTTCAAGATCTGCTGATTTTCTCTCCTAAGCATTTCTGTACTCAGATCTCTCTCATTCTTACTATCCTCGTTCTCCATTCTCAGCATCTCTCAGTCAACTTTCTGAAGTACCAGCAACGTGATCTCAACTCTGGTCTTGCCACCCCCAGGTCATCCTGTACAGTACAGTCAGAGTGATCAAAAATTCCCATCTGCTGGGCATGGAAAGATGATCAGTGTGAATTATTCTCAACATTGAAGAAATACCTCCTACAATGTTTTAATTGTTAAAACTTATTAGGTTAATATTTGTAGTTGGTACGGTACATTTCTGCTATCCTTTTCAAAATTATCTTGGCTATTTCCAGCCCCCTTTTTTTTTAAGATTTTATTAATTGATTTGACAGAGAGAGAGAGCACAAGTAGGGGGAACAGCAGACAGAGGGAGAAGCAGGCTCCTCGCTGAGCAGGGAGCCCAATGTGGGGCTTGATCCCAGGACCCCGGGATCATGACCCAAGCCGAAGGCAGCCACTTAACCGACTGAGCCACCCAGGCGCCCCTCCAGCCCCTTTTCTATATAAATTTTATACACAGTCACATTTCATTTAAAAAAAAAAAAAAAACCCGGGGCACCTGGGTGGCTCAGTCGGTTAAGCGTCTGCCTTCGGCTCAGGTCATGATCTCAGGGTCCTGGGATGGAGCCCCGCATCGGGCTCCCTGCTCCACGGGAAGCCTGCTTCTCCCTCTCCCACTCCCCCTGCTTGTGTTCCCTCTCTCGCTATGTCTCTCTCTGTCAAATAAATAAATAAAATCTTTAAAAAAAAAATAATAAATAAATAAATAAATAATCCCTTGGATATTAACTGGCTTTAACGGAATCAAATAAATTCAAATTCAAATAAATAAATTCCCCAAATAAGGGGAGGGGAAATCCATCTTTATGATCCTGAGTCATCACATCTATGAACATGGTATATCTCTGCAATCTATGCATTTACTTTTTGTCCTTCAATAAATTTCCAATAATTTTTTCTTATTTTTAAAAGGTGATTAAAGTCTTTCCCCAGCCAGTCCTTTTAGCTTATGACCTTGCCTCTCTTTCCATGTACTCTAGAACCTAGAGCCACTTAGCAGCTACCAAACACGTTATACTCTTTCATGCCTCTGTGCCTTTTGTCTATGTGTTTCCTCTTTCTGGAGAATGACGCCGTAGGCAACTCTCAACTTAGAAGACCCAGCTTGGGCGTCATCTCCTCCGGGAAGCTTTTCTTAGTCCTCCCAGCAATGTTCTTCCTTCTTCTGGTTCTGTAATATACTGCTTTATCATAGCTCTTTTTACATTAATTTTAATTAATCATGTCCATCTCGCCTAGTAATTGTGAGACCCTCAGGGCTAGGATTGTGCCACATTTACTTTGTATACCCTATTCTAGTCTAGACTGTAACACATAGTGAGTGCTCATTTAGTGTTTGCTGAATGAATGAATGAACACAAAACAAACAAATCCTAAAGTCTTTTTGCAAATTGGAAAATTCTCCATTATTATATCTCCAAATGTTGCTTCTCCACCCTTTCCTCTAATCTCCTTTTCTGGAATTCCTTATTTAATGTCACTCAGACTTTCCTGATCTCTATGTCTCCTACCTACTGTTTTATATTTCTATTTCTTTGACTCTCTATGGTTTATACTAAGTTAATTCATCAGTACTTTATTCCATTTCTCTAATTTGTTCTCTGTGTTTAGTCTAAAGTTCAGCCCATCTATTATTTTAGGGTTTTTTTTTTTAATTTAAATAACTTACTTTTAAATTTTGAAATTATTTCTTTATACCCATCTCTTTTTGTTTCATATCTTCCTATTTGTATTACCTAATTTACCCTTTCTTTATAGGTATTATGTCTTTTTATTTTTTGAATATCTTTAATATACTGACTTTTAAAACTTTGTCAAGCTTCTCTATAAAATTGAAGTTTTTTTTTTTATTTGAAGTAAATTCGTGTTCTAATTGTTGATTGTGTTTGTCATCTTAGTGTTCATTTACTCCATATATTTTGGATTTTTGGTCCTGAGTTCCTTCTGAATGGGAAATTTCATCCTTCATTCCCCCCTTCTCTCTCTCTCTTTATCCTTACTCCTTTCAGCCTAGCAGTATTTTGGGTTAACTCTACCCCTTCCTCCCACCCTGAAACTCAGTCCAGAAATAGGACATCCCAGCATTCCTGAAGGGGATGCTGATGACAATGAAGATCCCATCAGCAACCCAACTGGCAGCCCCGGAGAGTTCCTAGTCAGGGGGTGAGGTTTATAGGGGCAGTGTCCCCCTTTGACTCATTTTAAGATCTCAGCCTGGATTTTGGCCCACATCTAACATGAAACACTTTTAGTTCCTATTATGATAGAAAAGTTAAACTCACAGCCACCATCCCCTATATCTAGACCCAGAGCAAAGCAGGTGAGCAGCATGAATCAGACAACTATTATATATTTGTATTCCTTTTCTGGTCCAAAGCGATTTCATCTTATTTTTGAGCCCACCTAGCCTTTTATTTATTTATTTTTGGTTCTTTTTATGTTTATTCTACCATTTCAATATGTGGAGTGTATGGGTTAGGTCAAAATCTGAATTCACATATGATTTTTTTTTTAATGTATGTGTGTTATAATGGATAATCAGATTCTTAGAAAAGCATTATGCCCTAAACTATCCTTCTGCTAATACAAATGCCTAGGGGGTCAGTATATTTTAGAGTGTTTGTTTTGGTTTTTTGGTACTTAATACTTTTAAATGAAATAAGCAAAGGTCAACCTGTTAGAGCCTGCTTCTAATCTTGCTTCCTTTCCCTTCCAAAATGATTCATCTTGGAGCAGTTAGTTGACCACATAGAAACATCAAGAATGGAGATGAGAAATCAGCTCCTTCCCCACACTGGGAGAAGATCATCAGCCACCCTTGCTGTATACCCACTAAACTGACCTTCCTAAGTACCATCTTGATGATATTTTAAAATAACTTCTCCCCAGGTGCTTCTCAAGTACACAGGAATATAGTCTTCTCCAGACTGAAAGTGGCTTCCATTATCACTTATGCCTTAATGCCCCCAAATCTACTTCTTTCCCAAGTGGTTTTCCTGAGCTCTAGTTCCATACATCCAATTGCCTGTTAATCTAATGAGTTAGTTGCTCAACACCTCAAACTCGAAATGTAAATGCATTTTTCTCCAGCCCACCTCACCCCATCCATAGACACCTTTTTCTATGCTCCCCATCTTGATGAATGGTTCCACCACCTACCCAGTTGCCTGAGGCAGGAACCTGGTCATTACCTTCTTATCCTCCTGTCTCAACCCTCACATTCGATTTGTCCTCAAGTCCTGTCAAATCCATGCCTATCTCTTAATTCTCTCTCTCCTCTCTTTGCTTTGTGGTATTACTGCCTTAGTTCAGACTTGTATGTCCCCTTACCTGAGTTATTCACCAATCTCTAATTGACTTTCTTTCTTCCAGTATTAGCCACTCTATAACCAACCAGTCCTCCATTATGTTCTCAGATTGATCTTTCTATGTGACAAATACCATAATGATACTTCTCTGCTTAAAAATGACTCTCCGGGGTGCCTGGGTGACTCAGTTGTTAAGCATCTGCCTTCAGCTCAGGTCATGATCCCAGGGTCCTGGGATCGAGCCCCATGTCGGGCACCCTGCTCAGCGAGAAGCCTGTTTCTCCCTCTCCCGCTCCCCCTGCTTGTGTTCCCTCTCTCACTGTGTCTCTACCAAATAAATAAATAAAATCTTTAAAAAAAAAAAAAGATTACTTAAAAAAAAATGACTCTCCATTGGGGGCGCCTGCGTGGTTTAGTCAGTTAAGCGTCCAATTCTTGGTTTGGGCTCAGGTCATGATCTCAGGGTCCCGGGATCAAGCCCTGCATCAGGCTCTGACTCAGCAAGGAGTCTGCTGGTGCCTCTCTCTCTGTTCCTCCCTCATGCTCGCTCATGTTCTCTCTCTCAAATAAATGATACAATCTTTTTTAAAAAATTACTCTCCTTCCATTGATTTTGGGATAGAATCTTAACTTAGTAACTCTGCATATGAGGTTCTTCATCCTGGGACTCACCTCACCCCTCACCACCTTCACCACCTTCTAAATCCAGGCAAAATTAGTTTCTGTAAACCTGAGCCAACCTTGCCCTTTCTCCTCTCTGAATACTTTCTCCAGCCTACTGTGCATGGCTACCTCTTTCTAATCCATTACAGTCAATATTTCCTCTACAAAGCCATCCTTAATCCCTCTATTTTGTGCTCCTTTAGTACTCTGAATTCATCCATCTACTTAGTTATTCAACAAATGTTTCTCCTGCAGTATGGCCCAACAAGGATTCAACTGTGAACAAGGCAGTCAGGGCCCTGGAGCCCAGAGGGCATATTTTATGTTATTTATTCTTTCTCTCTCTCTTTAGACTGAGGTCCTCAAAGGCACAAATTAATATGTCTCACTCACCTTTGTTTTTTGTTTTTGTTTTTTAATCTATTTATTTATTAGAGAGAGAGAGAGCATGAATGGGGGTAGGAAGGGTAGAAGGAAAGGGACAAGCAGACTCCTCGCTGAGCAGGGAGCCCAACATGGGGCTCGATCCCAGGACCCTGAGATCATGACCCAAGCCGAAGGCAGCTGCTTAACTGACTGAGCCACCCAGGTGCCCCATCTCACTCACCTTTGTATCCCTACCACTTAGATGGTCACAGGGACAAGCAGTGGCAGCAGCCAGTGGCTCCAAGGGCACCTCCAGCAAACAGTGGTGGTGCCAGGCAGGGGGGCCATCCATGCCTGCTGGGCTAAGGCAGCAGCTACCATAGTCCACGACACGTCTGGGACAGTGGAGCTCTGTCCTCCGTAGGCCTCTATCTCCAGCCCATCATGAAGGTGACAATCAGCGTGGCCCTCCACGGCTAAAGCAGCAGGGGAAGTCCATGTCCAGCAGGTGGGGGCGGGAAAGGCTTAAGGCCATGGTGCACAATCACCAGTTCTCCACCCTGTGGATTTCCAAGGGCACCACGGACTTCATCTACTCGGAGGGCAAGGTAGGCAAGAATCTGGTCACGTCTTTCCTGGCCTGCCTCCACGGCAAAGTCATTAAGCTTGGTGGCTTCTGGAGTCCTCAAGGTGCTGCCACCAAGTTCAAAATCAATTTCCCCACATGCCAGGGGACTCTTTCTTCCATGACACAAAGGAAGAGAATGAAATGCTGCCCAGAGAGAGGCCAGACACGAGTCACCTGGAGCAGCTACCCTGCACATTGTTTGCCCCAAGAGTCAGCCCAGCAAGGAGGTCCTGGTCAAGGTGCTTGAGAGGTGTGGGGAGATGGAGAACATGGACATTCCCACACTGGACCCACAACAGGAGGAGATGACAGGCCAGAACTTCCACACCTTCCGTTTCGGGGACACTTGAACTTCCAGGCCAAGGTCGCATACCGTGTGAACGTATGTGGGCTTCATCCAAGCCCAGAGCACCCTGAGCCGCCTGAAGCTCATGGGGAAAGGCGATGAGCGCCAGGCCACTCTGCCTGCTCCGTAAGGTTCCTCTTGATTCCAAACACCTGAGGGACGCCTCGCTGAAGACACAGCAGCTCGAGGGGCAGAAACTGCAGGAGCTGCAAGCACAAAGAAGATCAAAGCACCAAGAGAAAGGAGGCAGAGGAGAGGCAGAGAGCAGAGCCAAGGAAAGACAAAGAACAAGAAGAATTGGAGAGAGAAAGAAAAAGAGAGGAGAAGCCTCTGTCAGAATCAGAAAAAGCTCGAGAAGCTACAAGCAGAGGAGCAGAAAAAGCTACAAGAGAAAGCGAAGCTGACAGAGTGGAAGTTGCTGCTCAGGATACCCGCCCGCGGGGTGTGGCTGGTCTTGATCTTCAGCTCCGGAGCCACCTGTGGGTTCCTCTGACATGCGGGGTCAACGTCACGCCCCCCCCCCCACCGCTTTCTTCAGCTGCTTGCAATCTTAACCCCCTCCCTCCCGCAAAAAAATAAATCTTAATGCCAAGAAGAGAAAAAAAACTCGGAATACTCAATAATTTTTTATTGTTTTAGAGTGACTATCCGTGACATAAACATTAAATTACTCTTAGCTACAAAGTGCTTAGACTAGTGGACAATCTAAACAGCCTGAGAGTGGTCACGTGCTATTCATACCACATCTAGAATTTCTTTTAAGTAACTCACAACATGGTGTATCAGCACTATCCAACTGAAACGTAATGCAAGCCATACACACATTTTTTAATTTTTCAGTGGTCACATTTTAAAGAATAAAAATAAATGGGTAAAATTAATTTTCATAATATATGTATTTAGCTAATATATCCAAAATATAATCATTTGAACATGAAATCAATGTAAAAATTGACTTTTTTCTTTTAAAAAAAAATTTTTTTTTTTATGTTATGTTAGTCACCAGACAGTACACCGTTAGTTTTTAGATGTACTGTTCCATGATTCATTGTTGGCATATAACACCCAGTGCTCCGTGCAATACGTGCCCTCCTTAACGAAGTCTTTGCGATCCGATGTTTATTTTACATTAACAACACAACTCAAGTTGTCCTAGCCACATTTCCAAGGCTCAGTAGCCACATGAGGCTAGTGGCTACCGCACTGGCCAGCACATGTCTAATTTAGAATAACGGTTTCAGATGGGATTTTAGCGGCAGACCATCTTCTTCAGATAAAGTCTTAGGCTGGGTCCTATGATGTAAATTGACCAGAACAGAGCAGCTCAGATTGGAGCGTGGAGCACAGGCGGACTTTCAAGAGCCCCACTTAGAATGCCCTCATCTGCCCCTCGTGCCACTCCCAGGCAGTCCTTGAGCGAGTCCACGAAAACTCTGCCATGCAGTGGCTCTCACCCTTCTCCTATTGCGCAATTGACTCCAATCTTTGAAAGAATTGGCCTTCCGAACACACTTGCATTAAGTAACCATACACTTGTGTTCTCTTGTTTTCATTCCAGAGGCACCTATAATCACTGCTCAATACTTCTAATCAGAATGAGATAAATGAGAGAATACATTGAATTGGGGGTGGGGGTGGGGTGGGAGGGTGGTGGAAAGTTGGCATTATCACTAGTAAATGTGGAGCTCGCTTTCCATTAGATTTTCTGATACCACCATTACTAGATGTGTGGGGCCTTTATTCTAAGTAAGATTGCCAGATAAACCCTATACTTTGATGTACTAAATCTGACAACCCTAATCCCAATGCCCTAGGGCAGTGCAGTGGGCTGGAGCCCTTGGGTTTTTCATCAAGACCAGGCAACCATCACTAGGTTAGTTAATGTCTCAACCTCAGCCAATCAAAACAGAACACCAGCTTTTTAAGATTTTTTTTTTTTGCAGGGATTGTAGAAATTATTAGTGATCTTGTAAGCACAGTTTGAAAAACTATAAATTTCTTTAATTGGGTTTGAGACTTCCCCGGTGGATTAAGGATGATGGTTCTTAGGATTCCCAGTGTCAACATTTCATCAACACATCCAGACAATGAAATCCTATTCAGTGCTAAAAAGAGATGAGCTATCAAGCCATGAAAAGACATGGAGGAAGCATAAATGCATATTACTAAGTGAAGGAAGCTGATCTGAAAAGGCTACATATTGTATGATTCCAACGATAAGACATTTTGGAAAAGGCGAAACTATGGTGATGACAGTAAAAGGTCAGTGGTCGCCAGGGGTGATGGGCAGGTAGAGATGAATAGATGGAGCACAGAGGATTTTAGGGCAGTGAAAATATTCTGTATGATATTATAATGACAGCTATGTATTATTATATATTGGTCCAAACCCATAGAATGTACAACAGCAAGAGAGAACCCTAAGGTAAACTAGAGACTTTGGGTGGAAATGATATGTCTATATAGGTTTATCTTTGGTTAAAAAAAAAAAGTACCATTCTGGTGATTGATGTTGATAATAGGGGACCCTATCCATGTGTGGGGGCAGAGTCCATGGGAAATCTCTGTACCTTCCCCTCTATTTTGTTGTAAACCTAAAACTCCTCTAAAAAAAAAAATAGTCTTACCCAAAAAAGTGCATCAACACATTCTCCCTGAGAATGTACTCAAAGGATGGCTGGTCCAAGCTGGGTGCATCTTGCAGCCATTCTGAGGCTTGTGCCTCCTCCTGTATTTGACTTGAACCCTCGATGTGCCTGGTGGAAGTTTTCCACATGTGGGGCTCATCGTGTCTACCATCCTTCCTTCACCATGCCACACACGTCCTGTCCTGCTTAGTGAATCTTTGTGTTGTCTTCCAGTTTTGCAATATCTAGATTATAAAACTCGGGTGCAGGTTTTCTCCTAGGTTATAAACTGGGTGGAAGAAAGGGTGAATTCCGAGGTACCTTCCTAAAACATTAGCTGTCGTACTAAGAAATGAAGAGGCACAAAAATTACAGGGAAAATTTAGCGACCTAAATAAGCAATTTACCAAGTAGATTGTATTTCATTCACATTTGACTGCCCAATGGTATCAGAGTAGTAAAAAAAATAGGCCAAAGCACTGAACAGGGTGAGGGTAGGGCAGAGATGGCACACCAAGGCCTAATATTCCCTTTGTATGCAGTTGGTTCCTCCATAATTTGCTCATTCCTTACCTTTACACAATTAACTTTTTATTTATCCTCCTCACAAAATTGTTTGAAATAAAAATCCAGGCTGGTAGCCAAAACCGCCTAAGTCTTTCCAGCTTCCTCTTCCTGTGTGGAATGACAACATGGATGTCCCCGGGGGTTGCTTTGCATTGCTGAACTCATCCTGTGGGGGTCAGTCCAAGGGAAAGCCAATAGTGAGTTCTGAATTCTAAAGAAATATCAAAGCCATCTTTATGGGTCCCACAGTTCCTGCAGATCCTTAGAAGCAATGATAAATGTAGGTTGTTAAACTTGGAAACAATAGAAAACAATCTGGAAATTAACAAACTGCCTTTGGCAAAAGACTGTGTACCCCAGGTGTACAGATTTTGCAATAAATCAATGTAGGAGATGTAACTTGTGACAGGTAGTGCCTTTGGGGATCACCCATGATATGAGATTCTGCCGAATTGCTGCTGGCCTTCTGGAAAATAGAAACAATCTTAACACACATATGTTGTGACCTAATCTTTCTACTACACTTTTCTCTTTTAATTTTTCCTACCTTTCATTTCTCTTCATTAAAAAAAGAACTTTAGTATTTTAAAAATTGGAGTAAGACATCTAAGCTATGTTTTAGAAAAATGTAGGTTGGGAAAAGGAAGAAAAGAAGGAGGGGAAGATTCTTTCATCAGAGACCACAGTTATGTTCCAGAACATGTAAAAGAGTCTGTATGAAGCTAGAGGTAAGATAAAAATAGAATGGCTTTCTCAGATTTCAAACTATACTATAAATCGATAGTAATCAAAATGGTATGGTACTGGCACAAAAATAGACACATAGATCAACGGAACAAGATAGAGACCCTAGAAATAAACCCATGCTTACATAGTTCATTAATCTATAACAAAGGAGACAAGAATATTCAATGGGGAAGAGATAGTGTCTTCAATAAATGGTGTTAGGAAAACTGGACAGTCACATGCCAAAGAATGAAACTGGACCACTTTCTTACACCATACACAAAAATAAACTCAAAATGGATTAAAAGCTTAAATGTAAGACCTGAAACCATAAAACTCCTAAAAGAAAAAACAGGCAGTAAACTCTTGAACAACGCAATATGTATTAGCAAAATTTATTAGCAATATTTTTCTGGATCTGTCTTCTCAGCAAGAGGAACAAAAGCAAAAAATAAATAACTGGAACTACATCAAACTACAAAGCTTTTGCACAGCAAAGGAAACTATCAATAAAACAAAAGGACAACCTACTGAATAGAAGAAGATAGTTGCAAATGATATATCCAATAAGGGGTTAATACCCGAAATATATAAAGAACTCATACAACTTAACAAAAATACAGTCTGATTGTAAAATGGGCAGAGGTCTGGAATAGACATTTTTCCAAAGACATGCAGATGGCCTACAGTCACATGAAAAGATATTCAACATTATTACTCATCAGAGAAATGCAAATCAAAACCACAATGAGGTATCTACCTTAGACTGGTCAGAATGACTAGTACCAAAGAGACAAGAAATGGCAGGGGGGCGCCTGGGTGGCTCAGTCATTAAGCGTCTGGCTTCGGCTCAGGTCATAATCCCAGGGTCCTGGGATCGGGCCCCGCATCGGGCTCCCTGCACCACGGGAAGCCTGCTTCTCCCTCTCCCACTCCCCCTGCTTGTGTTCCCTCTCATGCTGTCTCTCTCTCTGTCAAATAAATAAATAAAATCTTTAAAAAAAAGAAAAAAGAAAATAGAAATGGCAGGTATTGGTGAGGACGTAGAGAAAAGGGAACCCTTGTGCACTATTGGTAGGAATGTAAATTGGTACAGCCACTATGGAAAACCGTATGGAGATTCGTCAAAAAATTAAAAATTGAAATACCATATTATCCATTAATTCCACATCTGTGTATTTATTCAAAGAAAAATGAAAACACTAATGTGAAAAGATATATGCATCCTAAATTTATAGCTGCATTCTTTACAACAGCCAAATTATGGAAGCAGCCCATGTGTCCATTGACAGATGAATGGCTAAAGAAGATGTGGTATATTTATACGATGGAATATTACTTATCCATAAAAAAAAGAATGAAATCTTGTCATTCATGACAACATGGATGGACCTAGATGGTACTATGCTAAGTGAAATAAGTCAGACAGGGAAACAACAATACCATATGATTTCACTTTTACGTGGAATCCAAAAAAAAAAGATAAACGAACAAACAAGTAAATTTATAACTACAGAGATCAAACTGGCAATTACCAGAGGGCAGGGGGTGGGACGATGAGTACAATTATGAAGGGGATTAGGAGGTACAAACTTCCAGTTATAAAATAAGTAAGTCACCAAGATGGAAAGTACAGCATAGGGAATATAGTCAATAATATTGTAGTAATTTTGTATGGTGGGCAGATGGTGACAAACTTAGCGTGATGGGCACTTTATAATGTACATAACTGTTGAATCACTGTTGTATACCTGAAACTAATATAATATTTTATGTCAACTACACTTCAATTGAAAACTTAAAAATAATAAAATGGCTTTAAATTTCTATCACTACAGGCAGCCCCCAATCTAAGAAACAGTTGGGTAATAAAGGTTTATTCTCTAAACTCTTGTTCAGAGCTCAGAATTTTATTTCCATAGAAACATCATAAATGATTGAGCTCAAAAATAAATAAATAATAAATAAATAAATAAAAATAAAATAAATGATTGAGCTCATAGACCAAACATGAAAAGTTGATTTAACTCCATAATGATTGTGAAGGACAGGACTCATGGATCTACTTCAAATTCAACTAACCACTCTGTACGGTATTCTTCTGATGGTTAGACCTATATCAAGTTCTGACTCAGAATACTAGGCACATTCTATGCCCCAACCCCCACCCCCGCCATCTATCTCCTTGCTCTTGTTTTGAAATTCTCAGCAGAAACACCAGGACCTTCCTAATGGAATGAATGAGAATTCAGGTCTCCTGTCTCCAAACCCTTTCCAGAAGTTATCCCTTTATATCTGGGTAAAAGGTAACACTTGGGTCAGTCATTCTTGGGGTCTCTGAATTAGGAGAGTGGGGTATTACCTCCACAGAAACAGAGCCTGTAGATTCAGACCTCCTCTACTTCGTGGGTCATAAGGTGTTAAGGTAGAGAGTATGACTGAAAGAGCATTGGACTGTGTGGTCAACAAAACTGAATTTGAATCTTGACCATTACCTATGTAACCTTGAATGAATGACTTGACATATCTGGGCCTTACTTTTCATTTATTTAAAAAATAATAAATAAGGGAACCTGAGTGGCTCAGTCGGGTAAGCATCTGACTCTTGATTTCAGCTCAGGTCACAATCTCAGAGTTGTGAGATCCAGCCCTGTGTGAGGCTCCATGCTGAGTGTGGATTCTGCTTGGGGTTCTTTCTCTCCCTCTCCCTCTGCCCCTCCCCATCTCTCTCCCTCTGTAAAAAAAAAAAAAAAAAAAAAAAAAAAAAGAATAATAATAAATAAATAGTATGTCCAATTTTTGAAAAGAAAGTTTTTAGCTTTCAAGAGAATTTCAAAGGAATCTATCACCACCACCACCACCCTTCCCAAATTAAGAACAACTGGACAAAATGATGTGCTAAATTCTTTTAACCATGGCATTTTAAATTCTAAGTCTAGTATTTCTTAGAATCTGCCTAACCATGATTTCCTCACCAACTGAATATCAGAACCCTCCAAATCATCTGGTATCATCCTCCTCCTCCATATTAGTTAAACAACAAGCAGAATGACAAAAGTTTTATAACCTTTCTACATGACTTCTCATTCTCTGAAAACCTTTCTTTTTGCTGTCATAAAAGATCTATCACTTCCAAACCCTCAATTTCCAAATGAGAGTTTACTTTGATTGGACTAACTGGTAATTTCTAGGTCTGCACTCAGTGTCTTGTAGATACTTTTTCCCCCATCTCCTCAATCAATTCATCCTTCTGCTTCAATTTGCTTGACATGTTCCTTGCTCCTTAAGAGTTTTGGACCCAAGACAGAGGTTGAAATCTAAGGTCAGCCCTCATAATTTAGAATCACTCTTTTTTTTTTCTTTCAGGAAAAGGAGCATTGAATTGCTTATCCTGTGTGTGGAGTTACCACCTAGTGGGAGGAATCTGCATCTCGGACTGTCTGGTGGGGGAGTACAGAGTGGGAGAGGTACTGAGAGCTGGGCATGCTCTGCCCTCCCCCGTTTCTGCAGAGCCATGGGAGCTTGCTCCCACAGGTCATTCTGGGCAAAGTCAAGAAGTCCTAAAATTCCTAAACTTGCTCTAGTTTTATAATCTTCTACCACTGCATCACAGAAGAATGGTGTTACCCATCTGTAGCCTTAATCCCAGCCAAAGGAACTGAGATGACCTGAGATAAATAATGGGGAAGTTAGATAATGAGGACCCCAGATTTACCTCTACATTCATTGCTCGTGACCTTAGAAGTTTCAGGTCCACTTAAGAATATTATATCAGGGAGTGCCTGGGTGGCTCAGTCGTTAAGCGTCTGCCCTCGGCTCCAGGTCATGATCCCAGGGTCCTGGGATCGAGCCCCACATCAGGCTCCCTGCTCTGCGGGAAGCCTGCTTCTCCCTCTCCCACTCCCCCTGCTTGTGTTCTCTCTCTCGCTATGGCTCTCTCTGTCAAATAAATAAATAAAATCTTAAAAAAAAAAAAAGAATATTATATCAGAAATAAGAAATATTGGGGTGCCTGGGAGGCTCAGTCAGTTAAGCATTAGACTCTTGATTTTGGCTCAGGGTCATGATCTCAGGGTCCTGGGATCAAGCCCCAGGTCGGGTTCTACGCTCAGCGTGGAGTCTGCTTGAGATTCTCTCTGCTTCTCCCTCTTCCCTTCCCCCACTCAATCCCTCTCTCTCTCTCTCTCAAATAAATAAATAAATCTTAAAAGAAAGAATTTCCCAGCTTTGGGGCTCAGGTGGCCCCCAAGACCCTCCCATGGGGCCCCAAACGATAATGATCAAGAAGCAGAAACCTCTCCAGCCTGCTGCCCCAAACCCCACCACACATGGTTTGTTTCAATCTGACCCAGCAGCTGGAAAAAAAAAAATTTTTTTTTTTTTTTAAAAGTCAAGGAAATTTATTTCCGGAGGTCATGACACAGGAAGTAGACTCAGCCACAGCTGTGCAGCTCTCACAGTGGAGGCCAGAGCCTTACTGACATGCTGGATGAGCCAGGACGCTTATAGGGAAATGTCCAATTACCTCTGTTAGTGTTCACAAGAGTGGAGAGCCGTCCCAGAGCAAAGGTGTCAGGGAGCAGGTCCTGAGCGCACGCAGGGTGCTGGCACACCCGGCTTCACTGCGAGACCTCGGGGAGGGGGAGGCGTCAACAATTTACAGAGGGTCCAGCTGCTGGGTCAGATTGAAACAAACCATGTGTGGTGGGGTTTGGGGCAGCAGGCTGGAGAGGTTTCTGCCTTTTGATCATTATCGTTTGGGGCCCCATGGGAGGGTCTTGGGGGCCACCTGAGCCCCAGAGCTGGGAAATTCTTCAGAGCTGCTCATATCAGGGGCCTTCTCGCTGCTGTTCGCGGTCCAGGGAGCGTCCAGGACCACAAAGCCCTTGGATGGCGCTTTGGACTCCTCGTGGGCCGGCGGCTTCATGTACAGCTGCAGGGCCTCACTGTCGACCACGTCAGCCAGGTATTCCTCCTCTAGGTTGAGGATGTGGTCGACAGCTTCTTCCACATTCTCTGGGAGCCCCGTCACGGTGACGCAGTTGGGGTCTGGGGCTCCACTCTGCGGGAAGCGAATGTCCACCTTGAATTCATCCATTACTTGGCGGATGGCTTTGCCACGGGCGCCAATGATGCGGGCGTGAACACGGTGGTCCAGTGGGACATCCTCAGAAACCATCTGTTCAGGTTCACCCACAATTTTCAGTATGGCGTCCCGGGCAGCTTCTGTATTCTTTTCATACCCTGTGATGGTAATTTGGTCCTGGGGCTGGCTCCCATCGTCCTTATCTGGAACCTGAATGTTCACATCATGTTCCAAGCGGATTTGTGTAATCACTGCCCCCTTCCTCCCAATAATTTTGGGATGGTATTTGGGGTCCACAGTGACGCTCAGCTTAAAGCTCCTTAAAGCCCGGTCCTCCTGCTCAGCCTGCAGCTCCTTCACGCACTCCAGCAAGCCAGCCTTGGCCCGATCCAAATTCACGGCAAGGCCAGTGATGGCGATGATGTCGGACTGCAGTTCTGGCGCCGGCACGTGGAGAGAAGAAATATCTTCTCTCCTACCCCTCTGCTGTCTAACCTGAAATGCCTGAATAATGTCAAAACTACACAACTGCTGTTGGTCTTTCATTTCCTCCACCCCTGCCCAGTGTATTAGGAGAGATATATTTCATTTCCTTGCCTAGAAACCATGGATATTCTGAGTTCACTAACTTCTTGTGTTTCCAAACTGTAGAAATTAAGTAAATCTCTCCATGGTGAAATTAACATGACCCAACCTATTCACATAGGAGCTCTCTTCACATCCTTACACCTTGGAGAAACTCCTCAGTTTCAGAGAGATTAGATAATTTGCTAAAGATCACATGAGTAGTAAGTAACAAGGCTGGGACTGAACCCAGGGATCCTGACAGCTAACCCAGGATTTGATAAGATAATAACAACTGAGAAAGCACCTTATCAGCACCTGAAACATGCCCAAGTGCTCCATAAAGGCAATTTCCATTCCTTAATTTTTCTACCATCCTTCCAAAACACAGAAAAGAGGAAGACCTCTTCCCTCATCTACATTTCTAGCATCACTGGAGCAGCAACTTGTCAGGAAGGAAGCCACTTTCTCCTTATCTCTTACTTCACTGTCTTAGCTAACCAGTCACAAATATAATGGGGCAGGGCCACAAGCATCTAACAACCACAGAGGCCAAGCTGATTAGTGTACCTGAGTGAAGGGTGTTGGGTCAAAGAAAACCCCAGCGAGGACTTGATGACAAGTGGAATTTGTTGGTGACATTGGAGCAAGTGCTGGGGATTCTATCAACTAGGAGAGCACAAAAAGAGGGTCACTGCCCCTCAGCTGTCTGGGATGTTGCCATGTGGGAGTGATGACCGTGCTGACAGTCTAGTTTTTAAAGAGAAACTAGGAACTGACTGACAAGTGAAATATCCCAATTTTGAAATGTGGGCAAAAGAATTGAAAATTTTTTAAAGTATGAAGGTCAATTTTAGTAATGAGCCAGATACAACTTTTCCTTGACCAGGTACAGCCCATTAGCTGTCAGTTGGTAACTTGAGCCATTCTAGAAGCCTGTTCTCCCACTATTGTTACCAGCAAATCTCAGATGGAGAGACCCAGAGATGGTTTCCTCCAAGTGCAGACAGTTTGTTCTTTCACCCTGAACAGTTAAAATGGACCCAGAACAAGCTATCTTTCTTCTGTCCCCCACATGCCTCCCTCCCTCATGGAGACAAGATGGAACTCCCACCTGGGACTCCGGTGGCTTGTTGATTCCTCCACACTCAAAAAGAATCTCCCAATTGTTCTTACCAGGGCGAGAAGTTTAACTGTGAAAAATGCCACGAGAGCTGTGTGGAATGCAAGGGACCTGGCACCAAGAACTGTACCATGTGCCCCGCCAGCCTGGTGCTGCTTATGGATGACAACCGTTGCCTACACTGCTGTAACATGTCCGATCCCGCCAACGCCCAGGACTGCTGTGACTGCCGGAACACCACAGGTGAGCAGAGAGGAAGAGCAGCCTGCAGAGGAAGGGCCTGTCCTCTGGAGGGGGATGAGAGCAGAGGGGAGAGGAGGAGAGTTCCAGAGAATAAGTAAAGCTACCTTCTTCTTGCATGCCTGCTGTGTACCTAAAACTTTCTGTCAATCAACTCATAGAAGTAGATATTTTTATTTTTATTTTTATTTTTTATTTTTTTTAAAGAGTTGCTTATTTCAGAGAGAGTGTGAGAGCACAAGTGGGGAGAGGGACAGAAGGAGAGGGAGAGAGAGAATCTTCAAGCAGACTCCCTGCTGAGTGTGGAACCCGACTCGGGGCTCAATCCCAGGACCCTGAGATCATGACCGGAGCTGAAATCAAGAGTTGGCCGCTTAACCAACGAAGCCACCCAGGTGCCCCTAAGTAGATTTTTTTGAAGGAATCTCTACACCCAAAGTGGGGCTCTAACTCATAACCCTAAGATCAAGAGTCGCATGCTCTACCTACTGAGCCAGCCAGGCGCCCCTATAAGTAGATATTATTAATTCCCTTTTGCGGATGAGAAGACCAAGACCCAAAGGGTTTGATTAGCATGTTCAAGTCCATAGCAATGTTAAGGGCTCATCTGGAATTAGACTGTAGGCCCTTTGGACTGCAAAGCCTGCATTCTTTCCACTGGTGTCTGCCTCTAAGATAAGAACTCAAGTCTGTCTAGAATCTCATGTTTTTAAAAAGATTTTATTTATTTACTTTAGAGAAAGAGAAAGAGAAAGAGAGAGCAAGTGAGTGAGCGGGGGAAGGGTGGAGGGAGAGAGGGAATCTCAAGCAGACTCCCCACTGAATGTGGAGCCTGACGTGGGGGCTCAATCTAACGACCCTGAGATCATGACCTGAGCCGAAACCAAGAGTCAGACGCTTAACCGACTGAGCCACCCAGGCGCCCCTAGAATCTCATCTTTATAACTTTACTTTCTTCTTTTTTATTCCTCTCTCCTGGAAAAACAAGGAAAAGAAACAACTATCCAAAAAGCTGATGCCAATATTACCTTGATTCTGCTGTAGACTCATTCTATGGAAGTTAGCCAAATTCTAGGACTCCCCTTAGAGACTTAAGGCATTTTAAAAATGAAATTTCATCAAAGGCTAAAAAGAAACAAAACCCTTTTTACCAATTCCCAGGCCCCCAACTGTCTCCTACCCCTGACCTCATCTATATGTATATGGGTACTTGGACTTCATAGGCCACAAACTCAGAAGGATCCCATATGGAGTGATTCCTTCTTAAATACATAAATATAAAATATTTTTATTTATATGTTTATTATATATTAGATATTTGTTTTCTTAAAATACATTCTCTAGTCCAGAAGCAGATCATTTCCTTGGGGTTCAGATGTATCGTGGACTGACAAAGAGACATCATATTTATTTGAGCCTGTCCATGTATAAGTGAGGTAAATCTCAGACCCATAATTGCTACTAGCCATTTCTTTTTTATTTATTAGCCTTTTCAATTAAATTCTAAATATCATCTTTCCAAAAATGAAATATTTCCTTCTTTTAGCTTTCCTACCCCCCAAAACAGCTGGTCTCTCCAGCCCCTCATACGTATCCACCTTCAGGGTCTGATTGCCTAATATCCATGCTATGTCAGCTAAGAATAATAACCCTCATTACATCAATGGCTTTAAATGAAACCAGAAGTATGTGTGTGTTGGGTGCAGAGTTTCTCTAAGACTGTTCCAACTAAGAACTATTTAGTCAGCTTTCCTGGGCCTTCTGTGGCACTTGAAGATCCACCTGGGGCAACTCTGCAAAAGTCTAAATACTCTTGATTACCTGCTCATATTTTTACTGAGACTCTGCTCCTTTAAAGAAACCAGATCACAGAGGCTGACCCTGACTCTGCAGACCTACGCCTGGAGAAGAGTAAGACATGATTGCATATGGCGCCCTAGTAATTGAAACAATCTCGAAACATCTTTTATTGATTCTCCTGCCCTAGGCAGTATTTATCTGCAAGTACCACATACAGATTGCGTATCCATCCCTCTGGTGCTTTAATATTTCCTCCAGAGAAAAATTCTGTGCTGATATTGTTAATGACAAAAACAATTATGATAGTGCTATTATTTTAGAAGAGGAAATTCTGCTTGATGGGCAAAAATCCCATGAGGATGGAAGTTTGGATAAAATAAGCAACTTATTTATCACTAGCAAAAAGAGAGGGCAATACATAGTGGTGATGAATCAAACCTAATTGGCCAGTATGTAATAAGCAAAAATAATGGCCCCTAAAATAATTGGCAGCAGAATTACATCCATTAAGCTAGTATATGTAATGTACCTAAAATCTCATAAAAGAATCCTGGGGGCAGACCCAGGTGGTTCAAAAACCACTTATGGAAGACTACCCTGTATTTCAACTGAGCCTGCTAGTTTTTTCCCTGGTGTTCTCATACTCTCTTTCACGCTTCCATTTGGCAGGTTGAAGAATAGGGGGGAAAAAAGTGGGTAACTTACCCAAATCATACCACCTGAATAAATGAGTGAAAAGTAAGAAAAATGAGCTCATCACTGAATTTGTGGCTTGGTCCTTCCTTTTGTGACAGTTTTGGTTACTCCGTGTTCTCAATCAAGGCATCAAAACAGAGGCTGGTGGATGAACGACAGGGAGTAGAGCTCTCAACTTTAGAAATCTTAATTATGACACAAGAGTCCCTTATCACTCAACTTGGTCATCAGAATTTAAAGAAGCTACCTCTCTTCCTGTCAGATTAGGGCTACAGAATGCATGACCCCAAGAACACAACTGTCAGAGTGTTTGACCAAACACCTCCAGTCCATAGCATGCAATTTAGATTCCTGGGTTTGATTTTTTTTTTTTAAGATTTTATTTATTTATTTGACAGAGAGAGACACAGCAAGAGAGGGAACACAAGCAGGGGGAGTGGGAGAGGGAGAAGCAGGCTTCCCGCAGAGCAGGGAGCCCGATGTGGAGATCGATCCCAGAACCCTGGGATCATGACCTGAGCCGAAGGCAGACGCTTAATGACTGAGCCACCCAGGCGCCCCTGGGTTTGAATTTTAATTGTTCCACAGACAAGCTTTTGCCTCTGACAGGCAGCTATTCACGTCCTCTCTGTGGGCCTCAGTTTCCTCAACTGTCAAGCAAGAGACTGACCTAATTAATTTTTTTTTTAAATATTTCACTGAATTCTACTTATTTACCAGAGTAAGTTAACTTGGTATTTAAAACAAATCTTCAGGGACGCCTGGGTGGCTCAGTTGGTTACACATCTGCCTTCGGCTCAGGTCATGATCCCGTGGTCCTGGGATCGAGTCCCGCATAGGGCTCCTTGCTCAGCGGGGAGCCTACTTCTCTCTCTGCATGCCGCTCTCCCTGCTTGTCCTCTCCCATTCTCTCTGAGACAAATAAATAAAATTTTTTAAAAATCTTTTTTTAATTTTATTTTTTTATTATTATGTTATGTTAATCACCATACATTACATCATTAGTTTTGATGTAGTGTTCCAAAATCTTAAAAAATAATAATAAAAAAAAAAGAATAAAACAAATCTTCAGGGGCACCTGGGTGGCTCAGTCGGTTGAACATCAGACTCTTGATCTCAGCTCAGGTCTTGATCTCACATCATGAGTTCAAGCCCCATGTTGATTTCCACTGGGCATGTGGATCCTACTTTAAAAAATTAACAAACGAAAAATAAAACAAACCCTATTCTCCAGCTGATTTGCTTTTTCTCTACATTTAGCTGTGGAGATTCTCTTCTGCCAGTGTTCAGGTGATTTCCTGGGTTATTTATACTGATGTGGGTGTTATCTAGGTGTGATGAGGTGAGCCTAGGATCCTCCTACTCCACCATCTTCTCCAGAGTCTGACCTAATTAATTTCTAAGGCCCCACACAACTGTAAGAGTCAATGGTTTGGGGGCACCTGGCTGGCTCAGTCAGTAGAGAGAGCGACTCTTGATCTCAGGATCATGGGTTCGAGCCCCATATTAGGTATAGAGGCTACTTAAAAAAAAAAAAAAAGTCAATGGCTTTATAAATAATCTTCTCTGACCTTGAATGTTGGACCAGGTTGAAGGGTACCTGGGGAGAGGAATCAGTCTTAGAGAAAGTCAGAGTTGAAACAAAAAATAGAGCATTTAGCAGTAACTGAAGCGTGGCCCAAGATGGAATATTTCTCTTAAGGAGATAGAAAAATCGATTGGTCAGGTTGGATGCTTGGTGACTGACTCATGAGGTATGAGGATGAGGGGACTCTATTTCTCAAACTGACCTTCATCCTAGAAGGGTTTGTTGGCATCATCAGACACAGACCGGGACTCTCAGGGGGTCCACAGAACAATTCTGTCGAGTGGTGTGCCCTCTAGGGAAATCAGAGATAGGGATTCTACCATTTTCGTTTTCAAAGATAAAGCAAAGCTTTTTAACTAAGAAGCTAATTTTCCTCATTCCATTTCTTCTCTCCCACCCTTCCCCTCTCCGCTCTTCCTTTGGGGTCTTCTTCCAACAGAGGAGTGTATCCTTCAAGCAAGTGAAATTGGGCCTGCGGGCAAACAGACCAAGATAGCCCTGTTCATCACCTCCTCCGTTATGCTGGTGCTTCTGCTCGGGGCAGCTGTGATTGTCTGGAGGAAATCTCGGGGCCGAGTCCAGCCAGTAGCGAAGGCTGGCTATGAGAAGCTGGCTAACCCTAGCAAGTCATACGTTTCCTATAAGAGCAGCCCCAGCTTTGAAGAGGATCAGGTGATTGAGTACAGGGACCGGGACTATGATGAGGATGATGAGGATGACATTGTCTACATGGGCCAAGATGGCACTGTTTACCGGAAATTTAAGTATGGGCTGCTGGATGAGGAGGAGGAGGATGAGCTGGAATACGATGACGAGAGCTACTCCTACCAGTAGACAAGAGGCCACCCGCCCCTCACCCTTCTCCATTCCACTCACAGGCATGCATTCGAGCGTTACAGTTTTGGAGTTTTATCCCCACACATCAGGCTAATGTGTGGGTGTTTGTCTTTGTCCTCTTAACCGTGAGTCCAACCAGAGTATGTAAGAATGCTGAAATAATTTGTACTTCTTTTGAGTGGCTAAACTCAATTAACCATAACTGAGGAACAAGGATAAAATTCAGAGAGATTTCCCTCAAAATAATAAGTCAAAATACAGGAAGTGAAAAAAGTGAGATTTGTACATTTCATGAGATTAAAAAGTATTGGACCTACAGGAATCCTGTTTCTCAGCTGTCTTGTGGAGATATTTGCTGCCTTCTGGGATTCTGATATTTCTGTAAATGATTTGGGGGTATGGGGAGACAAAAGAGTTGTTTGTCTCAGGGGATTTTTCTCCCCTGTCAGCCATCTTTAGGCAAAGGTTGGTTCTGCTAGGGCCAGCTAAAGAGGGTTCTCCTCCTCATGCCCTTTATCACTCGCCTCCAGACTGCCCCTGGGGAGCAGAAGACACTACCTGTGCTAAGGGTGTTCCCACCCTACTTGGAGGTGAGGAAAGAAAAGGGAGCCAGCATTAGAACCAAGGAACCATGTGCTCCCAGGGCTCTGGTTCTTCTGCAAGAATCCACAGCCATCCTGTTCTGGGGACAAAGCAAGCTCAGGCAGGACATAGATAGCAAGCCAGTAGGACAGAAATCACTACATTTCCAAGAATTGCAGCATTACACCCTCATGACTTCCTAACAGCTTTTGTGGTGGGAAACACCAGCTAAGACACTGAGTAATAAAAGAAAAATGGTAGCGTTAACCTAACATAAAATGGGATAAAATGACAAGAACTGCATCTACTCTGAGAGGGAAAAAAAAAAACACAAAACGTTTTTAGCCACCAAATCAAAAAGATTTCATTGACAGCCTGTCATGGAGCTGAGAACTCCCTGTAGAAAAAGTTGGAGCAGATTCTAACGTGGAAAATCCCAATGTCCTGCTCACGAGCGTAATCCAGTTGCCCACCAGCCTTCCAACACTCTCTACCGCTGTGATCCATTTCTAGACATCCTAGGCTCTCCTTGGTCCACTCTCCTGTCAAGTACAAGCTCGGATTTGGGCACAGGGCCATTTTCTACCAAGAGTAATACAGAGAGAGGGGCTTTTACTGTGTGAAATTATGTAAGCAGGGTTTTGCAGATTTTCTTGTCCAAGCAGAAGCTAGAGCCAGCACTGGGAGGGGATCACGAAAAAATGACATTTTCAGATGACAATGTTAAAATGTCCTTAACTGGGTTTGAGATATCCTAAAAAATTTATCACACACCTCCTATGTAATTGGTATCGAGCTAACTAATTAGTTTAAAAAGTCACCTCACTTAATGTCATGATTTCATGAGGTTAGCACCGTTATACCCTGTTTTTATAGGAAACCTAAGACCCTTGAGAGGTTAAGTAAAAGAATGACCCTGAAGTGCAAATTCTTAATAGCTATGCGATACTGGCATAAAATAAGCAAAGTATAGTATAAAAGAGTGTATATTATTTTATTTCATGATATGACAACTATATTACCTTTACTAAGTTCATGCATTTTGCTTTTCTTCTAACATAACGTATCACTGACACGAAATCTCTGTGAAGAAGCCTTCCGAGTACTGAAGGCCTCCATGTTTCTTAGGGGAATGCTCTTAAAACAAAGGTTGGCAAACTTTTCTCTGGAAAGGGCCAGATAGTAAATACTTGAGGCTTTGCACAGCGATCAGCTCTGCCATATGGCCCTAATGCAGCCAATCCAGAACAAATAAGTGGGCTACGTTCCAATTAAACTTTATTTATGGGCACCGAAATTTGGATTTAAGGTAATTTTCACATATCATGAAATATTGTTCTTTTTTTTATTCTTTTTCTTCCAGCACTTAAAAATGTAAAACCATTCTTAGCTCGGGGCAGTACAAAATCAGGTAATGGGCCAAATTGGCCAACAGCTGTAGTCTGCCGACCTCGTCTTAAAAAAAAAATCCTTAAGAGCCCATGTTGTATTTATACACACTTGATATGCTTCCAACAGTTTTGATCATTTAAAATCATCTCTTCCAAATCTATCTGAAGTTCTGATAGTGCCCTTTTCGATTCTTAGAAATTAAAAATGGATGTAGGATAGCCATCATATCAATGAGAGACTTTCTTATCCCTTGCCGTGTAATTACAGACTGTAGCTTATGCAAGAGTAATTTTGTTCATTCTGTGTTGTTCTTCTTCCCTGATAATTCTGAAGCCCTGACAGACTGAGTTGGACATTTCTTTGTGTAGCCTGGAAATGGTTTTCCAAGAAAAATCTGTGTTTATGATACACAGTTAAAGATTAAATGAGGTTGAGATGACCTTGAATACCAAGAAAAATTGTGTTATTACCTTGTGTGAGCCCGAAAAAAAAAGGCTTGTGCTGTGTGTTGGAACAGTTTGACATTTCCTTCTTTGTTCTTGGTCATGCCACGTTATCCTCAGACTTCTTTTGAATACTATGCTACCTACTGTCTAAACAGATAAATGTGTGCTTGGAAAACAATGTCCCTTTTTGGTTTTCTGTTTGCAAATAACTTGGAAATATTAAGAGGATCCTTATAGCCTGGAAATGCACCAAGACGCTGAGCAAGGGCTTGGAAAGTTCCAGTTCATAGAAAGCAATTTTAAAATTGGACACAAAATTAAATCAAGATCAGAGAAGGCAATGGGGACTGGCTTATTAACAGCCTATTTCTGAGCACATTGCATGTGTGGTATTATGCTTCACCAAGTAAGAGACACAAAACTATGCTGTTTGTTAAGAGCGCTGTTTTTTCTTTTTATCTTTCTACCTCCAATGACTGGAGCTAGTCATAGTAGTTATGAAACTTCTTCCTAAAAATCAATCCAATCCGTCGATGTCAGCCCCATCACCACTGACTCGTTAGGTCCCCAGTCTCTCTCATCTGGACGTTTCCTGCTTCCTCCTGAATTTTGCTGAACTTCCGTCTTTTTTTCTCCCAATTTACCCTCTATCCCTATATCAAAGATCCACCAGGTCTTTGGTCCACCAGCCCACTGCGTTCAGGGCTCCCCACCATCCACGCTGACTTTGACATTCAAAACGTTGCAGGACAGAGCCACTGCCTCTATCGTCCACCATTTCCTACCCCTCCTTATTTCCCAGATCTCCCATTTGTCCTGAATTGCTTCTAAGTTCCCCAGGATAACATCCTGTTATCTCCTGTCCTTGCGCACACATTGTTCACTCTCCTTAGAATATTCTTTCCTCACCTTGACCAATAGGAAACTTTCCGACCATCCTTTAAAATCATGTTCCCTTCTTACAACCTCTCCTGGGAGGTCTCCCCTGACCACCTTGAAGATGAATCACAATCTCACCTCTCTGCCACCTAGGTGCTCTGTGCATACAGTTCACATCATATATCTGTATCTACTAAAAGTGGGGGCAGCTACTTGATTCCTTGAGGTGGCTACTATTTCCTTTCCAGAAGCTGGCACGGTGCCCAGAACTTGGTAAGCAATCAAGAGCTCTTGGTGAAATGGAATTTTAGGAAGACAGGACTCACATATATGAAACAACTAGACAACGATAATGGTCCTGAGTGCAGTGTTAAGTGGGAAGGGGGAGGAGGGGTGGTGTCAGTTAAGCAGGAGGAGTACAAGATAACTGCAAATTAGAGCCTGTAGGGGGTGGTTTCATGGGGGAGATTTGTGCTTTGACTTGATTTGAAAAAGAGGATATAGAAGGTATTCCTCAAAATACCCACTGGAGTTAATAAGTAGTTGGTCTGACTTTCATGATGATAGTAGTGATAATATTAACTTATCAAGTATGTATTAAGAATTGCCCGTGGGGCCCCTGGGTTGCTCAGTCTTAAGCGTCTGCCTTCACCTCAGGTCATGATCCCAGGGTCCTGGGATCGAGTCCCACATCGGGCTCCCTGCTCAGCGGGAGGCCTGCTTCTCCCTCTCCCACTCCCCCTGCTTGTGTTCCCTCTCTTGCTGTGTCTCTCTCTGTCAAATAAATAAATAAAATCTTAAAAAAAAGAAAAACAGAATTGACCATCTGCCCGACATTGTTCTAGATACTGGGAAACACCAGCAAGTGGAACCAATCAGATCTTGGGTCTTAAGGAACTTGCGATCTAGTTGGGGAGAAAAAAAATAAATCATAACCATACAACTATCATTTTTGATGCCTTCTATGTGCCAGGCATGGTCCCATAGGCACTTTTTTCATTTGATCTTATTTAGTCTTTACAACACAAATGCTATAGAGCAGTTATGAAGCTTCTTCCTAAAATCAATCCAATCTGTTAGCCCCTACCTATGTCTACCTTCCATTGTTCTCAACACAGGCCAAAAAAAAAAAAAAAAAAAAGGAAGGGGGGGGGGAAGCCAAAAAACAGTCATAAAGATGAAGAAAGATAAGAGGGATGGCGTCTGTCTTGTTTAGTTCTATTGTCTTAGTGACTAACACATCCAATGGTACAAAAGCAAATATTCATTGAGTAATTCCTGGTATAAAAATAATTGCGCATGTTTGTGCTTCTGAGCTCAGAGTACACACCAGAACTAGGTCCTGTGGCCACACTCAGCTGTAAGGAAGGCTTGAAAGCAAAAATCTGATCAAGAGTAATGAGATGGATTACCTTATTGGGTTTATAAAACTCATGACTCATCTGGGACTTTGCCACCCACAGTAAAAGTTTTCTGTTATCAAGGAAGAGGAGAACAGTGCAGTGGAGCTGTTACATAACCTAATAAGAATGTCTCCCACTCTAACAAAGGAGTTCATTGATAAGAGCTGATCCCTGCTGCCAAGGGAAACGATAGAAGGCTAATGAAACCATTCCATGGAGCAAACATGTGTTTGTAAAGCAGAGAATTATAAATCAAGCGCAGAACAAGATGGAGGTCAGGAGGATTCCCATCTCTCTACGTTACGGTTATCAGTGAAGTCTGCTCCCTAGCTAGGAGTGGGATTCTGTGCCTGATAGAAATTCTGCTGTATCCTTGAGGCGGCTGTTAGTTAAAAATTACAGAAAGGTCAACCCAAGCTGGGTTCAAGACCAAAGGAATTTAGTGGGGCTCATTTAATCAAAAAGCCTAGGGTGGGATCGGGTACTGCTGGAAATGGAGCTCAAAGCATGGCCCCAGGTACTGGTTGATCCCCATTGTCCCTCTCTGTCTTTTGCTGTGTTGGCCACTTCTAACTGGAGACCTGCCCTCAAAGTGGCAGACATTGCATTCGCTTGGGTTCCACATCCAATAGGAAAAAGGCACCACCTTACCCACAATGCAAGTCTCAAAAAAACGTTCATGGTATCTCATTGGTTCGGAAAAGGCATTTGCCAGTTTCCGTGGTGTAAATACACCCACATGGTGTATTACGTGGCCAATTTCAAGGTTCGACTGTGATGTGAAGCCTGGAAGAAACGTGAAGAAGCAAACCCTTACAATATTTCTGCCATACAGATGCATGAGAGACAAAAATAGCCTCAGGAGCGTAACTAACAGTAAAATGTAAAATGATTAGGAAGTGATGAGTTTGGGGTATTTGTTACCTGTGTTTCTGATATAACATCTTCAATTGAAGGTTTTATAACTGAATTTTTAATAATTGCCATGTCTAACAACTGACTCAGAAGATTCCTGAACAATTAACAACTGCTTCCATAAGCCCAGACGAGCCAACTTCAACACACCACTTTTTTTAGGTAGAATCTCTCCCTCTGTGATTTTTCTCTGTCAAATCTCTTATCCAGAAATTCCTGTCTTCTTTTTTTATTAGCTCCCTCACTCCAATGCTATCAGAAGGCAACAAAATAATGATTTGTTTCCTCATTTCCACCAGCAGTCAAAGAAAAACAAACTTAACAAATAATAATGTTTTAGCAAAGACTTTTAATTGCAGCACATGATTCCGGAGTTCTGTCCACTGCTACCCGTAGAGATGTGGACAGTCTCGTGTATTACTTTGTAAAGAGTAAGCCAATGTATTCATTTGTATTACTGCATGACAAACGACCACAAATATGGCAGCTTAAAACAATACGCATTTATTATTTCACAGTTTTTTTTTTTTAAGATTTTGTTAATTTATTTGGGAGAAAGAGAGCATGAACGGGGAGAGGGGCAAAGGGAGAGGGAGAAGCAGACCCCCTACTAAGCACAGAGCCGGAGGAGGGGCTCAATCCCAGGACCCTGGAACCATGACCTAAGCCAAAGGCAGATGCTTAACCGCCTGAGCCACCCAGGCGCCCCTATTTCACAGTTTTATAACCCAGAAGTCCAAGTAGGCTTGACTGGGTTCTCAGCTTAGGGTCTCACAAGGGCAAAATCAAGATGCAAGCCTCTTACCTGGAGGCTTTGGAGAAAAACTGTTTTGCAAGGTACTCAGGTTGCTGGCAGAATTCAGTTTCTGGTAGCTCTAGGATGGAGGTCCGCGCTTACTTTTCTGGCTGTTGACCGGGGATCACTCTCAGCTCGTGGAGGCCACTCTGGTCTTGTGCATGGTGCTCAGCCCTCTTTCAAGGCCAGCAACCACGCACCGAATCCTCACGCTTTGAATCATTCTGACTTTCCCTCTTGCTACCGGCTGGAAAAAACTCTTTGCTTTTAAAAGGCTGGCGTGATTACATTAGGCCCACGTGGAGAATCTACCTTTGGCCTTAACATAGCATAATTACAGGCATGAGATCTCATCATATGCACAGTCCTGGGGATCTGAATGGGAAATCTCGAGGGGCCACTCTACAACTCTGCCTACTATAACCAATAAAACTCTTTTGGGAATCAATTTAACAAAAACCGTGTTGAGTCTTTTCAATATTTGTTCTATTTGAAGTCACTGAGTCCTTGCCAGGAAATATAAACAGTACCAAAGCATTTACAAAAAAAGTTTCACTTTTGTTTGTAATTTAAAACTACTTTACAGTACTCTAAAAGTAAGTTTATAAAGACTATACAAAAAAAAAAAAAAAACCCTTCCAACATAAAAAAAAGACTATACAAAATGTTATAATAGTTACATGTAATAATAAGCAAGATATAAAAGTTTAGGGGCACCTGGGTGGCTCAGTTGGTTGGGCGACCGCCTTCGGCTCAGGTCATGATCCTGGAGTCCCGGGATCGAGTCCCGCATCGGGCTCCCTGCTCAGCGGGGAGCCTGCTTCTCCCTCTGACCCTCCTCCCTCTCGTGCTCTCTGTCTCTCATTGTCTCTCTCGCAAATAAATAAATAAAATCTTAAAAATAAATAAATAAATAAAAAGATATAAAAGTTTATATACACTGCCATTTCAAGTGTATTTCTAAAATTAAAAACCTATGTGGATTATGTAATCTGAATGGTAGTAACAAACAAATGGTAGCAGCAAACAAACAACATTATCTGCCCCCAAATAGTTTAATATTAAGGTAAAAAAAAAAAAACAAAAAACGTGTGTACAGGTAACCACAAAATGAGGGACAATGCAAGCAATGCAATTAGGGGGAAGAAAAAACAAACCATTAGAACACAGAGACTATGAGAAAAAGCAAACTGGGGGCGCCTGGGTGGCTCAGTTGGTTAAGCGACTGCCTTCGGCTCAGGTCATGATCCTGGAGTCCCGGGATCGAGTCCCGCATCGGGCTCCCTGCTCAGCAGGGGGTCTGCTTCTCCCTCTGACCCTCTTCCCTCTCGTGCTCTCTGTCTCTCATTCTCTCTCTCAAATAAATAAAAAAAAAATCTTTAAAAAAAAGAAAAAGAAAATTGATGCCTCTATGTGCTTTTTTGGGAGAAAAGCTAAGGGAAGTGTTTGGGAGAATAAGTGTCTGCCAAGCTCAGTAAGAGGGAGTACTAAGTCTCTATCTCAACTTTCCTGCCCTCTCTAAAGTGACAAGCACAATGGGGGGCCTGGCTGGCTCAGTCGCTAGAGCATGCGACTCTTGATCTCGGGGTGGTGAGTCTGAGCCCCACGTTGGGTGTCGAGATTACATGATAAAAAGTAAAATAGAATGATAAGCACTTCTCACATGAATTTGAACTCACAGCTCTATTTCAGCTACTTATGATAAAGGGTATCAGTCCTCCTGCAAACCAGGGGTTAGTAGAGAGGTAAGGCAGACCTGGCAAGCAGACACTGTATTTGGGGGACCCCACCTTCCCTTCGCATCATTTCCCCCTCGTGTTCTTATTTCTCAGAGAACCCAACGAGCCTAAGTGGGAAAGCTGCACAAATGTCCACACATTTGGCTCAGTGTCAGCTCCACAAACTACGGCCTCACCTCAGTTTCAATAATTACATCTCATCCTGTCCATTCATAAACTGTTCCTAAGTAGGAAGCCCCCCCTTTTTTTTAAATCTTGGTGGGTGATGCCCCGATTAGACTCACCATGTCTGTATTCATTTTTATAAAGATGATTCAGCATAACAGAAATGCCACGAGTTTGAGAGTTCAGGATTCCTGGGATAGAATTCCAGCACCGACCCTTCCTTGTCTGGAATCTTGAACCAATTACTGAAGTCCTGATTCCTAAGTGTGGGAAACTTGGAACTCCAGACCTCGCAAGGTTGCCCTGAGGAATGAATGACATTACGTATGCAATGGGCCCGGTATATAGAAGGGGTTCTATAAATGCTAACTCCCCCCACTTCCTCCCATATCATTTTAGTAGCAGTGAAAGCTTGTTAATAGTCTCCCTCCCACGAACCTATATTTTGAAAGGATTTGTGAAGCAAGACAACGTGGATGGAACTAGAGGGTATTATGCTGAGTGAAATAAGTCAATCAGAGAAGGACATGTGTCATATGATCTCACTGATATGAGGAATTCTTAATCTCAGGAAACAAACTGAGGGATGCTGGAGTGGGGGGGGGGGTGGGAGGGATGGGGTGACTGGGTGATAGACACTGGGGAGGGTATGTGCTCTGGTAAGCGCTGTGAATTGTGCAAGACTGTTGAATCTCAGATCTGTACCTCTGAAACAAATAATGCAATATATGTTAAGAAAAAAAAAAAGAAGAAGAAGATAGCAGGAGGGGAAGAATGAAGGGGGGAAATCGGAGGGGTAGACGAACCATGAGAGACGATGGACTCTGAAAAACAAACTGAGGGTTGCTGGAGTGGTGGGGGTGGGAGGGATGGGGTGCCTGGGTGATAGACACTGGGGAGGGTATGTGCTATGGTGAGCACTGTGAATTGTGCAAGACTGTTGAATCACAGATCTGTACCTCTGAAACAAATAATACATTATATGTTTAAAAAAAAAAAAGATAGCAGGAAGGGAAAAATGAAGGGGGGGAATCGGAGGGGGAGACGAACCATGAGAGAGTATGGACTCTGAAAAACAAACTGAGGGTTTTAGAGGGGAGGGGGCGGGGGGATGGGTTAGCCTGGTGATGGGTATTAAAGAGGGCACATTCTGCATGGAGCACTGGGTGTTATACGTAAACAATGAATCACGGAACACTACATCAAAAACTAATGATGGAATGTATGGTAATTAACATAATAAAATAAAATTTAAAAAAAAAGATTACATGAGGGAGAGAAAAGGAGACTTAACCTGCTCTACATACTTAATCTGGAAGCAAAGGCACAACGGCTCAGCACTTTTTTAACAATGCCTTCTCAGCAAAGCAAATACGTTGGATGAGTGGTTTTAAGTAAGCATATCATTAACTGCATTGTCTTACTCAGTTTCTCAACAGGTAGGGAAACAGGAGATTGTTCTTTCAGAAATCCAGTGATTTGCTCCAAAGCCAGGAGGAAATCAAATCCTTTCCTCACTGAAGTGATGAAAGTTCTGGTTAAAGGGCCATATATTCAACAAACACGTTGGTCAAATGCTTGACCTCTGATGAAATCTGTTCATCTCTCCACACCTCCTCACTCTCTAAAAGCCAACCGCAGTCCCCCCCGCCAGCAAAATAGTGTTCTGTTCTTGTTGTATTTAGGAATCCCCACACCCAACATGGGGCTTGAATTCACGAGCCCAAGATCAAGAGTTGGGTGCTCTGCCGACTGAGCCAGCAGGAGCCCCAGAATAGTTTCTTAAGGTTATACGCAACTAATGAATCATGGAACACTACATCAGAACCTAATGATGTACTATACAGTGGCTAACGGAACATAATAAAAAAAAAAAAAGAAAAGAAGTAAACTTGGAAAAACATAAGAAAAAAGAAATCCTATGCATACCTAGACTATCCAAGAGAATCCACGGTTCTCCAATAAACCCCTCCTTTCTCCCCAAGTCATGAAAAACCTCACGTTGGGAGTTTGCCTACGAAGCCACAGGGAATCTTTGGCACATGCTGAGAACATGGACAGGAAGGACAGCAATGCAGTCTGTTTTGGGGTCACTTTGTGACTCCACGTAGAAAAGGTGACAGGATTTGAGAGTGGACTGAGAAGAGTCAGGAAAGCAGGCCTGTCCGACGGCTGGTGGGGCTGAGAACTCATGCCAGCATCCTCTCCTTTGCCTCTGTGGTCCCCAAAATGGCCTTGCGGGCATCCTGGTCCCCAGTGAAGGCGGCCAGCGTCTGACACCCGGCAGCGAGGAGCAGTGGTGTGGACCTTAGACGTCAGCTTGCATCTGGGGCTGTAGTGACAGGCCAGGCCAGGGCGGGGGATCATAAAGTCAGGCAAGCAGGTGGAAGCAGTGAAGACCCCCAGGCCGTGAGGTGGTCCACAGGTGCTCCAGCTGATACTTGAACAACACGGGTTTGGACGACGTGGGTCCAGCTTTCATGTGGATGTTTTCACTAAGTACAGGGCAGTATCGTGCAGAGGTTTTCTCTTACGATTTTTTGAATGATGTTTTCCTTTCTGGAGCTGTCTTGTAATACAGCATATAACACATATAACATACAAACCGTGTCCGTCAACTGTTGGTGTTATGGGCTAGGCTTCCAATCAACAGTAGGCTAATTAGTAGTTAAGTTTTAGGGGAGTCAAAAGGCAGAGGCGGAGATCTGAAGGCATGGGAGATGGGCGCCCCAGCTCCAGTGCTGCCCAAGGTCAATTGTATTTAGTCTGGGGCCGGCCAGCTTCTAAGGGGGCTTGAGCAGTGTTGTCAGTATTGATTTGTTCCTGGAACAAAGGAACACAGAAAACAAACCTAATTGCTCATCAAAGAATCCTTGACAAAGGAGTTTTCAGCCAGACTTGGTGATGCACATCCCTGAGCCGTGAGGGACCTTGAGGGATCTTGGTGACTGATGCTCTACGGACACGGTCTTTCTCTCTCTCAGCCTGGGATTGAAATTGTTATTCCCTGTGATCCCTGTGGCCAAACTCCACGCTGAGTCCTTTATTGCCTCCGTGACCTCCCTTTGCAACACAGCTGTAGAACATCTGGATAATTTCTCCGTCCTGGTTTTCTGTTGATTTTCACTTTTAAAGAGCTATTTGGGGCGCCTGGGTGGCTCAGTTGGTTAAGCGACTGCCTTCGGCTCAGGTCATGATCCTGGAGTCCCTGGATCGAGTCCCGTATCGGGCTCCCTGCTCGGTGGGGAGTCTGCTTCTCCCTCTGACCCTCCCCCCTCTCAGGTGCTCTCTCTCATTCTCTCTCAAATAAATAAAATCTTTAAAAAAAAAAAAAAAAGAGCTGTTTGCCTGTGAAATCGATCAGTTTCGTCCCCTGTAGCTGGATCTCCGGTGGCCTTACATAGGCTTGTCTCCGTACATTTGCTGGTGAGCAGGAAATGACCTCATGCATGGGAAAGTCTGTTGTAAGCTGGAAGGTGCTACACCAAGGTTATCGTTCCTCTGTTCACCTGTGCTGTCACATGGTAGAAACGGGGAGAAATCAAACAATATCCTCAGGCCAACCATCTGGAGGGGGTTTCTCACAAAACTGGGCAGCCACATAATCTGTGGGGCCCGGTGTAAAACCGAAGCATTCCAGTGAGCAGGAGAGCACGGAATCCGAGCCTGGGGCCCTTGCCCCACTAAGCCGCAAGCCCTGTGTGACTGTGTAGGGGGCTCGCCCCTGAAGCTGAGCCTGATTTCCATGTATCTTCAGAGCCATGCCAGGCTTGCAAGTTGCATTAGTTGCTGCATCTACCTCCACCTGCCAGGAGGTCAAAGAATTTAGATACAAGGCTGGTAGGGTCGGAGGAGAGGGAAGAAGAGCTCTTTAAGAGCTACAGAACACGGAGCCTTAAGGAAACCCCTCAAGGAAGGTGGCTTGGTGTAGAAGGAGAATCTCTTTTCTGACATGAGAAGCTGCATTGAAAGAGAGCCGCTCTCCGCTCCGAGGCTATCTGCGTTCTTATCTTAGCCTGTGTGACGCTGGCGTGTCATCTGAGGTCTCGGTCGTGGCTGTTCCTCCTGGATTGTATTTGTAAACTGCGCACCAGCTGAAGTATAAACTCCTCCTGGTGCCGTTTTTAAAGATGGTTCTTGGCCCTTTGGGGGTGATGCTGACTTGGGGCCTCCCCTGGGTGCGGCTATATACTCCTTCCCAGGCAATGGGTAGGGAAGGGCTTTACTTGGTCCCAACTCAGCCTTTTTTTTTTTTTTTTTCCCTCCTGGTTTCACTCCCTCTGGGCTACAAATGAAACCAAGAAAGAGCCCACCCTGTCAATTTGTTCATTTCCTCTGCCAGCTGCTCAGAAGTCTCGGTCACCCTTGGAAGGGCAGGAGAGGGCGGGAGGAAGGGCTGGCTGTGCTCACCTGGCGTGACCTCCCTGGGCTTGTGACATCAGAGCTCTGTTTACAGAGCCGAGGGGCTGGCAATGCTGGAAGGGAGAGCCGAGAGCACAGCACATCCCCCACTCTTTTTCCTGCCGGCTTCTCAGCTGCTCTGAGCCAGCAGAGTGGAGAAATCGGACTCACCACTCTCATTTGGCACCATCTGTTTCCTTTCTCGTTCTTTTCCTGAAAACTCTTTTCAGTAAACACTGTGAAATAAAACACCAGAGGATGTATACAAGAGCAAATTCATCTTTTCCTGAAATGCTGGCTTTTGGAGACCTTTGGCATCTGCAGGAAAGTCTCCAGGGCTGCTTTTTCTTCCACATTTGGAAGATACTGGAAAAAATGAAGGAACGTGATGCTCCTTTATTTACTGCAACTGGGTGAGGTAAGGAGAGTCCATGATTCCTTCCTGGGAAATGCACTTAAATCCCCTATTTCCCAGAGACCTAAAATATACCAGGAGCCACACGGAGGTGAGGATGATAAAGTCAAATAAACTGGAATTTCTCTGGGAGACTGCCTGTAGGCAACACACAGTAGTCGCTCCATAAATATTTGTGCATACATTTTCTGCTCACAGAAAGCATTGTCTACCGCTGACCAAAAGTAGACTCTCTGCATATAATCTAGGGAAGAGTTCGCTGTGTTCTTAAAGTTGCAATGTTATCTTTGGCCCGAGGAAGAAATAACCACCTTGCAAAAGTAACCAGCACTGGGTTTCCGGGACTATTGGAAGCACTTTGCATGGATCAGTTTGTTTAAACCTTATAATCATCATAACGACCCTATGAGGCAGGCACTGTTTTTACCCCTGTTTCACAGATAAGACTCTAAGCCACAGGGAAGTAAAATAACTTGCTATAAGGCTCAGTCTGTAAAGACTGTTTCCCTCTTGAAATAGGCTGGGCTGCAACACCCAGCTCTGAAACTTTCTTCCTACACAGCTTGAGTTGGACTGAGTTGATGTTTTCATTTCTTCATTTGAAGAGTGGTAACAATATCTAGCTAGATGGCTCAGACTTATCGTGAAGAACCTTGAAATGATATTAAGTAAAAGCACACTGAAGTTCCTGTTGCTACAAGAGCTAAAATTTATCTCTGTTCCTAGATGGAATGTAACCACTCGTATCTTGACTCTCTATGGTGAAACACTGGGTCCTTACTCTTCTTTTGAACGCTCAATGTGCACCCAGTTACCTGCGTTTGACTTTTAAAACTGTGCTCTTACAAAAACCATGATATCCTCAGTGTAGTGAAGCTGTGACAATAACAGATACTTCATTATCATCCATCCTTTTGCAAGACTGTAAAAAGGAATGAAGAAAAGAAATTTTAAGGGGAGGGAATCCAAGATAACATTTCCTTCCATCTTCTAAAACCTCGAAAGAAGTACTCAAACGAGTTCTATACGAAACGGTAGAGAACAGGCCCAGCTCGTCAGGCTATGGGCCAGGGAAAGTCCTAGTTTTGAAATATGTGGAAATCTCAGAATAGTAGTATTAGGTTTTGTTGGGTTCGGGAGAGGTTTGAAAACAAAACAAAAAACTTCATTTGATAGCAATTCCGTACTGGTTGGAGAGCCTTTAATAAACTTGGAAGTTCCAGCAAAAAAAATGAGGGTCTCCCACAGATAGCAATAGTGAGAGCTCAAGACTGTACAGGGACTGGCACCCACCCCTTCCCCATACCCTCCAGCAGCTCTGCTCTCCCACTGTGCTGGGTAACCCACAGGACTGGTACTGGTTTACAGCACTGATTTTAAGAACACAATAAGGACTAATCTCCTGGAGGACGGCAATTTGACATCTCAAATCTAGTTCCAAAGCAAAACATTACAAATATTTTATAGATGATGCCTTTGTACCTGCTTCACTCCCAACCCAATGGCTCACACCTGTTTCCATTAGAGAAGAGAGGGGGAGACAGAGGAGGAGCGGGGGAGGAGGAACGGGAGAAGGGAGAGGAGTGCAGGGAAGGAGGAGGCCATCTATTTTAAGCTTCACATCAGGTTTCCTCTGTCTGTTCAGGCTTCTATAACAAAATACCCCAGACTGGGTGACTTAAAGAGGACAGAAACTTATTTTTCACAGTTTTGGAGGCTGCAAGTCTGAGCCAGCATGGTCAAGTTCTGATGGGATGCTTCCTAGGTTGCAGACTGCTGACTTCTCCTTGTGTCCTCACGGGGCAGAAAGAACGAAAAGTTCTCTGGGGTAACATTTTATAAGGGCAATCCCATTCATGACAGCTCCACCCTCCACCAAAGGTCCCACCTGCTCACACACTGGGTGTTAAGACTTCAACATATGAAGCTGGGGAGGGGGGCACAAAAATTAACTTCCCATCCAGCGTTGGCATCTTGTAATCATCTACACCTCCAACTAAAAGAGTAAACATTTAAATTCACCTGGACATTCCAGATTTGAAGATATGAATACCACTTTAAATTCATGCTTATTCTCCCCAGGTTTTTTTTGGGGGGGGGGTGGAGTGATATTTATTATCCTGACATTGATTTTACAAGTATGTATCCATATATCGAAACTTACCAAGTCATACAATTCAAATACGTGCAATTTGTTATGTCAGTTATACCCTAATAAAGCTATAATATATTTAAATTAACATAGTGTTATATTAGTTTCAGGCGTACCGCATACGGATTCAACAATTCTGTACGTTACTAGTGCTCTCCACGGTTACGTGTAGTCACCATCTGTCCTCATATTTTATTAATTATATTCCCTGTGCTATACTTTTCATCTCTGTGACTTATCTTACCACTGAAAGTTTGTACCTCTTAATCCCCTTTATTTCTTCATCCCCCACCTACCTCCCCTCCATCCAATTTGTATAGACCCTCATTCTACCATTTTTAACACTCATTTCTTTACACATATTCAAGTCATGTCAAATTCTATCTGATAATCCCTGTATCTGTCATCTTTGTAGAGCTTGTTCTAGAATTCCTTGCTGCTAACTCTTGCTTCTGATGGCATCTCTTTACAGGGCACCTTATTATTTACAGGGCGGGGAGACAGGAAAAGGCTAGCACTTTTGAGGAAAAGGAAAGCAAAACTGTCCTCCTGAGTTCTGGTAAACTTCCGGCTTACGTCTCCCTGATCCCAGCTGTTCCAATAGCAGCCCTAGCTGCAAACGTGTAAGCCCCCAGTGCGGATAGTGCTGGACAGGTGCTGAAAGAGCAGCGTGTCCCTCTGCATACGCCGGACACAAGCAGGCCTTCCCAGGGGCTGCTAGTCACTGAGACTGCAGAATCGTTTTGGAGCAGGAGTTACGGAAGGGAACTCAGATTCTATTCCTCTGGCTCTTAGGACTCAAAATACAATGGGGACCCTCACCCTCAGAGAAGTAGACTTTTGGGAACCCTGTGAATAGATTGCTCTCCAGGGGCGGCGGGGTGGCTCAGGTGGTTAAGGGTCTGACTCTCGATTTTGGCTCAGGTCGTGGGATCCAGCCCCGTGCTCCCCCAGCTTGTGCTCTCTAAATAAATAAAATCTTAAAAAAAAATAAATTAGAATGCTCTCCAAATAAACCTGTGCTGCAGGGCATCAACAGGAGCTTGTCAAGGCAAAGCCCCTGGTTCTAGAACTACCACTGCACGGCAGGTTCCCCTCGAGCGGCCAACTGCAACTTGCCAGTCAGACTCTCGAACACACTGGCAAGGGACCACCAGCCGGCACATGAGGAACCTACACACAGACAGGGCAAAAGATTCAAACTGACACAGGGAAAGAAACATCATTTAGATTTATTTCAAGGCCTGAAATCAGATTAATCAAAAATGATACTACTGCCATTTCTTATAATACATACTTAATACAAAACTTTAAGAGAAGTATAGACACTATTAACTCACTCTTAAACCTCACAATATACGATTTTCAAGTTGTCAGGTGACAATATCCAAGACTTCACACACTTAATGAGGACATAATTAGCAGCAGGCTATTCAAACACACACAAATCTGTTTTTACACTTTCCATGTCTGTTTCTGTCTTTGCTTTATAAAAGCCACTAATAATCGCGGCTTCTTTCAAGTATAGGATCTCTAACATTAAATTACATTTTCTAAGTCTTTTTATAAAAGAAAGACACATACTACATTGTATGCCATAAATTCATATACCAAGAAGTAAAACACAATCCAACTGAATTTATTCATGCTTCCCCTTTCTCCAGATGTTTTAGGTGTTTTTCTAAATACTTTATATTTTTCTTAATATCTGTTCTCTATGTATGCAGATCAGGGAAAATGATTTATAATGAGTTACTTTTAAAATTACCTTCTCTATACTTCTGCTCCCTTTCCCCACACTAAATCTGGTGCTTAAGTGAACAATAATGAAAGGTACTGTTTCAGGAGACCCAAACAATCTGTAATCTTAATTTCCTAAATACCCAAAGATTTCAACTTCCTGCCAATACAAATAAGAGTCTCAAGTCGCCAAAAATTACTTCTTAATCAGGAGGAAGAAAAAATGCGTAGTATGAGGATTATGTAACTAAAACTTTATTATTTACGCCTTTCCCCCAAGCTACAAAGCACTGCTTAGCATTGTGCGTACACAGCTACAACAGTTTACATTTGCTCAGGAACATGTAATTGCATTAAAAATAAACAACTTCCATAACTTAATGGGTTCTTAGATGGCTTCCCTAGGGGGAAAACAAATGTTTTGTGTTCTTTAAGAAAATGGTATATACAAATGAACTGCTGTGTGCTCATTTAAACTTGAGGAAACCTAATGAAGTTTGGGGGATATTTTTCCTAAAATGCAATATGGATACGCACTTAATCACTGCTTATATAGTGAAGGGATGGAATGGTAGCTATAGATGCAATCTTTTGTCTAAGTGAACAGTTGTAAGGTATTCTAAATGGGATAGAATAAAAAAAACCACGGACAATTGTTTCAAGGAAAAAAAGAACCAAAGTCAAGAAAAATAATGAACGTCGACCCCTAAAATGGAGAAGTGCTATACAACATAAAAATGGGACCTAGAGATTAGAAAAATACTCATTTTACCACTTCAGGAGGTAAACAAAATGATCAGGAGGGGGAGTCTCCAATTAGAACTGAGGCAGCTGTAAAACAAAATGGAACACAGTGCAATGATTTGACCTCATAAAGGAAATGACTAACAACAATGCAACTTCACACGAGAGGGAAAAAAAAAATTCACACGTCTACATGTTTGCAATAATATAGTAACCCACAAATTATCAAAAATATAAAGTCTGGATTTTTTCCCCTCAGGTTTATAATCAACTCTCAAACCTCTGCGGAATACATTTACTTTCATAAGCCTCCTCTGTTTAGCAGAACTTACTACACAAGTACAGATGTACTACTATGTACCATGAGAATTATTAGTTCTCATCTCAAATCTAGTGACCTGCCTTTTTACCCATACTTATATACATTTCCATTTCCATTCTAAGACACCTAAGACCTTTCTAGTGGTACATTTTAATCAACATATTACATAAAAAAGAATCCTGATTTTCAAAATGGATCACTTTAGTACTATAGCATGATGGGTTTAATTTGAATGGGTGAAACATAATGTGGTAAAGACACTGTACTGTTTAAACTAATTCACAGCTGTAGGAAAATGTTTGATTTTCAAAATAGAACGACTGAGGAGTTATAAGCAGTAAAATATTAGAAAACCGTGAATGAATAAATAAGAGGATTTTTTTATCAGTGGCCATTCATTATTTTGTTTTTAGGAACCTGGAAGAAATTGTCTTCTTTGAATTTCAAATGTTCTGGTAAATCTAGTCGTCTCTTAGCTTCCTCAATATCAGCTTGAATTGCTGAAATAAGGGACTCTGTGGAGAGAAGAGAGCAGGGAAATGATGAAAAACTGCTGCCACGCCTTTGTTCGGACTCCTGAAAACCCGAAGGCTGGCAGCGTCTTCAGCGCAGGGCAGATGCCTGATAAATGTTTGTTCTATCCCTTCTTCCAGACTTAAGTAAAAGTCAACGGTCCACAAGAGATGTCCCTGATCTTCTCGCGATTTCTTAGAGAAAGGCATTAGCACGAAGGTATGTCACAAATACCAAATGGAAGAAATACCCGTGACCAAGCCTCTTCAGTCTTCACATTTGTCAAATTCTAGAGAACTGACACAACCACACTACACTAACATCCTTGATACCATTAGTTTCAAGTATCGATTTAGTTTCGTACACTTTAAGCATTGCAAAGCATCCATTATTCATCTCAGCATTCATTCCCACTTATTCCTTAAAATATGAAAAGGAAATAAAGATTTCACTAACTTCACACTGTTGGGAGAGAAGCAGCCAGCCTGCTGGGTTTGAATCTAGGCTCCATCACATACTGATGTGACCCTGAGCAAATTACTTAATCCCTCTCTGCCAATTTCCCCATCTGTGAAATGGGCAAAATAATTCCTCATATATTTCGGTGGGGGTGAAAGGACTTAATGCATGTAAGGCACACAGTAAATGCTCAAATGTTCGCTCTCCTGCCACGCTGTTACTAGGAGAAGCAGTAGAAGGAGCTGCAGTAATATTTAAGACCTAAACAGAACTTACCTAAAGAATCAAAGTTCTTTTCTGGTCTGAGGTAGCCAACAATGGCCACATTAAGGATCTCCCCATAGAAGTCCTCTTTGAAGGTATGCATGATATGAGTTTCCTAGAATTAAGAAATGTTAAAAAAGTTACCATCAAATTATAGAATACCTGAAATTTGAAATATGTCTCCACATTTATGGTGGGGATAATTTAAATGAAACAATCAACCCTTACAAAATTTTTAAAGACAGGTTAAAATCTAAGTGCAGTTTTTTCCTGAATTCTTCCATCAGTCCTGTTCTTGCCCCTGACCTTACATGTAAACATTGTAACTGAGTAAGGCAGATGTTATACCACAAATCTGGTATGATTTGCTGTTTATTAAAAAAAAAGGGGGGGGGAGCACCTGAGTGGCTCAGTTGGTTAAGCATCTGCCTTTGGCTCAGGTCATGATCCCAGGGTCCTGGGATCGAGCCCCATGTCAGGATCTCTGTTCAGCGGGGAGTATGCCTCTCGCTCTCCCTCTGTGTTCTCCCTCTTTCTCAAATATATAAAATCTTAAAAAAAAAAAACCAAAAAACTAACATGCAGGGGCACCTGGCTGGCTCAGTCGGTAGAGCATGCGTCTCTTGATCTCAGGGTTCTGAGTTTGAGCCCCACGTTGGGTGCAGAGATTACTTAAAAATAAAATCCTTAAAAAAACTAACATGCGGAGTAATTAAGTCTTATCAAGGCAAAAAAAAAAAAACAAAAAAACACAAAAAACAAACAGCACCAAGTAAGGAGCAAAGTATTAAGAGAGATTACTATTAAAAGAACCATTTCTGGGGCACCTGGGTGGCTCAATCGTTAAGCGTCTGCCTTTGGCTCAGGTCATGATCCCAGAGTCCTGGGATCAAGTCCCGCATTGGGCTCCCTCTCAGCGAGGAGTCAGCTTCTCCCTCTGCCCTTCCCCCCCTGCTCATGATCTCTCTCTAATAATTAAAAATTAAAAAAAAAAATAGACACATTTCTGAAAAGGCATACTATCAAAACTTGCTTAAGAAGAAATAGATGGTGATTAACGTAACATAATAAAAAAAAAAAGAAGAAATAGGGGCGCCTGGGTGGCTCAGTCATTAAGTGTCTGCCTTTGGCTCAGGTGGTTCTGGGATCGAGCCCCACATCGGGCTCCATGCTCAGGGGGAAGCCTGCTTCTCCCTCTCCCACTACCCCTGCTTGTGTTCTCTCTCTCACTGTCAAATAAATAAAAAATCTTAAAAAAAAAAAGAACCATTTCTAAGGTTAATCAGGATCCATGTGTCCCTGACACACACCACATTACAGAAACCTCCTAGGGTTAGGCAGAAGTGAAGACTGACATGTAGGCAGAAGAGCCAACGCAGGATCCTGATCAAGGAACAATGTTGACAAATGGGTACGGGACATGTCGAAGCAAAATGGTGGAGGAGGTAGATGATGTTCTGCAATCTGATTTTTAGTAGACTTTTACAAAGAAATCTAAGTCCAAAAGCAGGAGAGCCAATTAAGAGAACAAACAAATACAGAAGATGGTTGAGACTGGACTAGGATGGTGGCACTGGATGTTGAGAAGTTTAAACAATCTGGAAACATGAAACTTAGTGATAGAAGCATATTTTGTGTAGGACTTAAGAAAATCTAATATATGAAGTGATACTTAAGACGGAAGCATCAACAGTGATCATTATAAAACATTACTGAGAAAAATGGTAAAGATGTCTACTCTTCCTAAATTCATCTACATATTCCATGCCACCCCTGTCAAAATCCTAGTTGTTTTTTTTTTTAATGACAGAAACTGTCAAGTGATTCCAAAATTTATAAGGAAATGTAGAAGGTTGAAATTATCCCCCCCAAAATCTTGAAAATAAAAGTAGAGGACTTACACAGTCAGAAATCAAGACCTATTACAAAAGCTATGAAAATAAAGACAATGTGGTAATGGCCCAAAGACAGATCAGGAGACCAAGTCTGTATGAGCACATTTTGGACTCTCACACATATAAAGTCACAGGGTTTATGTCCAAGGTGACAGTGCAGTGCTCTCATGAAAGAATGGTATTTCAAGAAATGGGCTGAGTCAGTATCCAAATGGGAAAAAATGAATTTTGACCCTTACTTTGCACCATACTCAAAAATCAATTTGATGAGAAAAGTTTAAGACAAGTTTTTAGAAGAAAACAAAGGTATCTTTATGACTTGGAGTAGGCAAAGATTCCTTAAACAGGATATAAAAGGCACTAAACCATAAAAGAGAAATGATGAATTGGATTATATTAGCATTAAGAACCTCTGCTCTTCAAAAGACACCACTCCATTAAAACAAACCAAAAAAAGCAACACAGAAGGCGACAATATCTGCATACATATCCCAACAAAGGAAGCGGATCTAGGACATACTAAAGAACTTCTTTAAGTCAATTAAAACAGCCAATCCAATTTGTTTTACAAGGGGAAAAGACTTCAACAGGCACATCATAGATATCTGATATTGGCAAGAAAAGGAAAAAGAAAACCTCAAGAGTATGAACCTCCTACCAACAGAAAACTGAGTTTCTTCTAACTCCGGCAGGACTTGGAAGGCATTCCTTCACTGGCTCGCTACAGTAATAGTCCTGTTACCTGAAATTTATCACGGAATAGCTTTCCCTCTACTCTTCATTTCCTCCCCATCTACAGAACACTATTTTGTGTTCTTTTATTAGTTCTTTTCCTTATCTACTCCAAATAATTTCCACATCCTTAATACTCAAAACTAAGAAATACTGAACACAATGTTAAGCAATTCTGCACCGTTTCTGTTTGTACCAGGATTTAGCCCTGTGGTTTTCCAACTGTGACAGACTTCTACAAACCCTTCAAAAAGGACGAGATTTAGATCGACTCGTTTTTGTTTTTGTTTTTTTAAGATTTTATTTATTTGACAGAGACACAGCGAGAAAGGGAACAACACAAGCAGGGGGAGGGGGAGTGGGAGAGGGAGAAGCAGGCCTCCCGCCGAGCAGGGAGCCCGATGAGGGGCTCAATCCCAGGACACTGGGATCATCACCTGAGCCGAAGGCAGACGCTTAACGACTGAGCCACCCAGGCGCCCCCAGACCTACTCGTTTTTGCCACACACTTAACCTGACCAAGATCCAGCCCTATCTAGCAGATTAAGGTCTTAAGTGGCATGGGTACTACGAAAAGAGAAGGGTACACCCTCAAAGTAGTTTGCGAGGAAAAAAAAAAGCATCACCTCGCAATTTTATTAGAAAGCACCATCTATGAAGAAAGCATTTCTATCTTAGCAGGGTGAGCAATTAATTAAAGGGTGAATGAACTATATTAACTGTAGCAAGCTCAATTTTATCAAACATGCTCTTAGGTATTTCACTTTTTTTTTTTTTAAGGGGAATGCGGGAGGAGAGGGAGAGAGAAAATCTTAAGCAGGCTCCACGCCCAGCACAGAACTGACGAGGGGCTCCATCTCACCACCCTGAGGTCATGACCTGAGCCGAAATCAAGAGGCAGACGCTTAACCAACTGAGCTACCCAGGTGCCCCAGGTAATTCACTTTTATCTCCAGTTGAGGTAAACACATGGACAGCTATAAAAAATATTATTACAATTAGGCTTGAAACTCCACTTTTTATTTATTACGTGATTTAAAAGATATATGCATAAAAATATTACTGTATGTTACTGGGCACACAATGTATAAGGATGTAATTTGTGAGTTTTATGTACTATCAAAATTGTCATAAATCCAAATTAGATTTTATAACTGTAGAAAGTTAAATGCACTCCTCATGGTAACCGCACACACAAAAAAATTCTATAGAAAGTACACAAAAGGAAATAAGGAAATCAAAATGTGTCACTACAAAAAAAAAGGTTAAAAAACAAAAGGCAGTAATGGAAGCAATAACAAACAAAAAAGCTGTAAGGCCTATAGAAAACAGCAAAATGGCAGAAGTCCCTCCTTACCAGTCATTAGCTTAAATGTAAATGGACTGAACTCTCCAACGAAAAGGCAGAGATTAACAATGATCAGAAAGCACAATCCAATTATACTTCCCCTTTTACAAGAGACTCACTTTATTTTCTAAGATTCACTTTAGATCTAAAGACACAAACACATTGAAAGTGAAAGGATGAAGAGTTAATCCAAACAGTAACTAAACCCTTGACTTGAAAATCCTTCAAGAAAACTGCCAAAAATTCTAGTAATTTGGCCAATCTGTGAGTACCACTGATGATTTCTGTGTGCATCTAATACTGAATATCACCTTAAATTACCATCCCATTTTCAGTGATAGAGCTAAATATAATTCTTACCATAGACTTTTTTGTATTCTTGTAGTATGGGTTCCATCCTATGCTCACCACCATCTTATGAACTTCTCCATTTCCAACACTGGCCCAGCCATAATAAATGCCAGTGGATACATCACCTGGAAGATTATCAACTACTTGTTCCGGAAAGTTAGCTAAATAACAGAAATAAATATTCCGAGTGTTAACAGTTCCACAGCAAATATTTATAAAAATCGCATGAAGGCTAGCCTAAATTGTTATGCTCGTAAGTTTCCCGGAATCCTACCTATGATTATCAATCTCACCATTCTACAGTCTGGCTTGGGTTTTTTGGGGTTTTTTTTCCTCCTCTTCACGTGGCTAGGTTAAGAACAATTAAATGTATAAAGCTCTCCAAAAAAACAAAAAACAAAAACACAGACACACTCTCGAGGTAGATGAAAACAGGTGCATGAACAGCGGGGGCTTTTTAGACCTAGTCTTTCTTAAGGAGATTCAGAATCTCTTGAAACGACTCTTATTTTCAAAATATACGTGGCTGGGTCCCAAACTCAAAGACTAGGGACAACCCTGGGATGTATTTTTAAGGATGAATTATTCACACAGTCAGGTCCTGACTACTGAGCCGAATACAGACAGACCAAAAAAGGTATCTGATTCTCATCCAATTGCTAACAAGACATACAAAGAGAACAACAACAACAAAAAACCCGTTACAGTTGGCTTGGAAATTCAACCAATCTGGTTCACATTACGTTTCCTAACCGGGATGACGCGTGCCATGCCTGGCAGCTCCAGCCTGGCTGGATAGGGAGGCGGGAAAGGGAGATCCCCGGAACTCTGCTCGGCTTTCTGCCCTCACCGCCCCTCAAGCCGGGTCCCCGGTGAGCCCCGAGCGGTGGATAAGGACGCGCTTCCTCAATCCGAACAAAGATCCTCCGCCTCAACAAAGCAAGAACCACGCAGAGGAGAGGGCGTCACCTCCGCCCGCAGCCCCAAGTCCCGCGTCTGACGTCGCGGCTCCCAGCTGACCCAACCGCGGGAGCCGAGGGGGGAGGCGGGTGCGCCGCGGGGGGGGGGGCCGCGACCTTCCGCGCTCACCTGTGGGGATGCCCAGCTGCTTGGAGCCGCGGCCGAAACCCCGCACCACCTGGCCGCGGCAGAAGTACGGCAGGTGCCTCATGACGCCGTCCGCCCGGGGCTCGGGCTGCCACCCGGTCCGCGGCGCCGGCGAACCCGCCGTCGAAGCGGTGCCCGGATCCCCCGGACCGGCCAGGGAACACCCGCAGGAGCTCGGCTGAAGCCCGAATCCCCCCAACGGCCGGCCGCGGGGGTGGGCGCGCAACGGGCCAGGCGGCGCCGACCACACGCCGCAGTGAGCCCCTCACGCCACTGAACCCACCGGAGCCGCCGAGCGACTAAAAGCTTGCGTCTCCGCCCCGGGAACGGCGGCGAGGGCGGATATAAGCGCGGGCGTGGGTGGGGAGAGCGGAGGGTCAGCGGGGGAGGGCCTGAGCCCGCCCAGCGCCGCAGGCCTGCGCGCACTTCCTCAGCCAAACGCCCCGCAGCCCGCTCGGCTTCCGTAGCCCCGCCCCCGCGTGGCCCCGCCCCCAGCCGTGGCCCCGCCCCCAGCCGTGGCCCCGGAGCCGCCGGTCCGCCCCTCCTGGGCGCTGGAGACTGGAGCGGGAATCCCTCTTCGATCTTGGTTGCTCCGAAAATGCCGTTCTCCGACAATCCTGAGTGTTTCTTTTCCCTTTCTCCTTTTCATTACGATTCTGACGCCATAGACGTTCTTTAGCTTCTGGGCAACCGCGAGCTCGATGGTCATTCGTCACTCATCCGTTCTTTAAACATTAAAGTTCCCCAATTCCAGCTCAAGATCACCACTTCGTAGAGGCTTTAACTATCTGCCGGAAATGGTCCTCCTCTCCCCCAGACCACCTGCCGCTGTCTGAAATCATATGGGAATGTCAGCGCCAAGGGAGCAAGTCCTAGTCTAATGCTGCGACCCCGGTGACTAGTGCAAGGTTGCAGAAATGCAGTTTTCTTTCAGGAGGGCTGCAGCTGCCTACCTAACCCTCCTTCCGGGAAGTGTTACCTTGAGAATTTAATAAACCCGACAAAAGGCGTCATCTCTACTGCAATGCAGTTTGTGGGCCTTCTAGCCCTTGGAGCTGTAAACATTACCTAGGGAAGTAACTCAAGGGAAATGTCTTTTTCGCGAGAAACACTAGGGTCAGTCACAAGGTGCATCCTCTTGTTCTTGAGAAGGAAGTTTTAATTGTTCTCTTTGCTTTTCTCTATGCATCTGCGTGAAATCCTGTCCAGACTTGGCAGTCGCTTGTACCTTACGTGCATGTAACTATGATAATGCTTACCCAATGGTAAAATTATATTCTCTCTGTATTGGTACTGAAGGGGTCTTTGTGGGCAAGACTGTCATATTTCCCTAGGACTAGTGTAGCACGTGTTCATAGCAAACATGCCCTAAGTATTTGCAGAAAGACCGAATTAAGAGCCCAATGTGTGCCAAGTACCGTGCAAGGTGCTGGGGGAGCAAAGGGGACTGAGACAAGTTCTTGACCTCAGAGACTCAGTCTAGTGGGAGAGACTAACTGGTGAGCCTGATTCCAGTGCTATGCTGTCATACTCCAATAGAAGACCTGACAAAGTGCTTGGAAAGCCGCCCTTGTATAGTTAATGGTTAGGAGCACGGGTGTTAGCTAGATAAGCCAGGGTTTGAATACAAGCCTTGCTTGCCTCATTTAATTGCCAGGTGACCTTGGGCAAAGTACGCTGTCTGAATCTGTGTCCCTATCAACTAATTGGGAATATTAATTTTGTGGGGTTTAAGTGAGCTGATGCATGTACAGCACTTAACAAATTGCCTGGCCTCTCCTAAAAATTATTATCGTCATGGTTGTCGTCAGTGATAGACCAAATAAGAAAAGCCTGGAGGTGAGAGCCTGGTAAAGCAGCCCCGGGTCCTAGTCCTCCACACCCCAGAGTTCCAAGGAGGTCGGAATTAAATGAAATAAAATAATTAAATGAGTCATGAGAAATAAATGAGGAAGGGTGGTCTTAAGAATTAAATGAGATAGGGCGCCTTGGTGGCTCAGTTGATTAAGCGACTGCCTTCGGCTCAGGTCATGATCCTGGAGTCCCGGGATCGAGTCCCGCATCGGACTCCCTGCTCGGCAGGGAGTCTGCTTCTCCCTCTGATCCTCCCCCTCTCATCCTCTCTGTCTCCCATTCTCTCTCTCAGATAAATAAATTAAAAAAAAAAAAAAGAATTAAATGAGATAATGCTAGATACTTTACATACTATCTCCTATAATCCTCACATCAGTTTTGGAGGAAAGAATTAACCCCAATTTGTAAAGAGGGAAGGGGGGGTTGGGGAATTCCTAAGATGGAGCATTTAGGCTCCAATTGTTTTTTTTAACCCTGGTGACATTTCAGGGACTATGCATAATTACTGTCTAATCAGCATAGGCTACGGAAGGCAGCCGCCTGATCCTTTTCCACTCCTGCTCAATAACCCTCAGTGGCTCCCCTGTCACTCTAAAATAAAATAGCCTCTCAAGGGTTCCCTTCAATCGACCATTCTGAGCTTTATCCCTAAAGTACTTTACTAGTTAAATCAGACCTCTGTGTAGAGGCTACTTTTAGACAAATAGGCATGAATGGTGGAATGTAGAAAGGGCCCACAGCGACCACCTGGCTGAATAAAGACAGGCCCCTCAGGAAACCACCTCAAAATATCCATAGGCCCTAACTGACCGATGGTCTACTTACTTAAAGCCAGGCACAGTTATCAAAAAAGGGAAAATTCCATATGTCACCTTACCTCCTCACCTTCCCCCTTTAAATGCAGCCCCCCAACCCACTGCCTCCTTGTAGACAGCCTCTCTCTCCTATGCTGTCCTGTTCACCACTACCTTGCAGTGTATTCAGTAAGCTTCTATCACCTTTGTTCTGCCTCTGGTGAATCCTTTCACTGCCCTCGCTGCTTGCTTCCACCCAATGGATCATTGCCCCACCTTTGGGGCCCCCATCCAATCGGGAGAAACACCATATTTTGACACCCCACCCTGCACTCCACCTCAGTGGCCAAAGGATAGGCTCGCAACAATTCAGGTGATTATTCTGTAGCCTTGTAGGATACATCCCTTTTCCCAGTCATTTGACTACAAAAATACACTACCTGGCATTCACAGTTCCCATTGTATGTGTAAATCTACAGCTGAAAGAGTGTGAGTGTGTGAGTGTGTGTGTATGTGTGTGTCTTTATCAAACAGTGCTTTTAACCAAGTATTCAAAATATGTCTTGTACTTCCCTGTCTGAGCTGCTTTAACAGCATCCTTTCTTCTGCTGCTGGGCAAAGAGCCTGCTTCTCTGATGGTGAGTTGTCTCTCTGCAGGAAGAAAGATCACAAGTGGGAATCGGGAGTGAGCAGAACTGAGGAAACGTGAAGGGAAGAGAGAAGGCCCACACTAAGTAAACAATAAAGAAATGAGTCTAAAGAACTCAAAATTTGACAATAAGTAAACAAACAACTCAATTAAAATGTGGTCAAAAGGTCTGAACAGACACCTCGCCAAAGAAGATATCAAGATGACTAATGAGTGTATGAAAGATGTTCCAGGGGCGCCTGGGTGGCTCAATCGTTAAGCGCCTGACTTCGGCTCAGGTCATGGTCCCAGGGTCCTGGGATCGAGCCCCGCATTGGGCTCCCTGCTCGGCGGGAAGTCCACTTCTCCCTCTCCCACTCCCCCTGCTTGTGTTCCCTCTCTCGCTGTGTCTCTCTCTGTCAAATAAATAAATAAAATCTTTAAAAAAAAAAAAAAAAGATGTTCCACATCATGTGTCATCAGGGAATTACAAATTAAAACAATAAGATACTGGGGCGCCTGGCTGGCTCAGTCAGAAGACCATGTGACTCTTGATCTCGGGGGTTTTGAGTTTGAGCCCCATGTTGGGTGTAGAGATTACTTAAACAAATAAAACTTAAAAAACCAGAAAACAGTGAGATGCCACTACACATCTGTAAGAATGGCCCAAATCCAGAACACTGACAACGCCAAATGCTGGCAAGGATGTGGAGCAACAGGAACTCTCATTCGTGCGGGGAGGGGGGATGTAAGATGATACAGTCATTCTGGAAGACAGTTCAGCAGTTTCTTACAAAACCACCATATGAGCCAGTAGTCACACTCCTTGGTATTTACCCAAAGGAGTTAGAAACTTATGTTCACACAAAAAGCCGCTCCAGCTTGCCAAAATTTGGAAACAACTAAGATGTCCTTCAGTAGGTAAATGCATAAAAGCTTGTGGTACATCCATATAATGTGATGTTACTCAGCAATAAAAAAGAAAGGATCAAGCCACAAAAAGACATGGAGGAACTTTAAATGCATATCAGACTAAGTGAAACAAGCCAACCTGGAAAGGCTATGTATGACATGATTCCAATTATATGTGATTCTGGTGGGGACTAAACTCTAGAGACAGTAAAAAGAGCAGTGGTTCCCAGGGGTTAGGAGGAAGGGAGCAAGAAGTAGGCGGAGCCACAGAGGACTTTTTGTGGAAGTGAAACTCTTTAATACTTTAATGAAGGGTACATGACATTATATATGTGTCAAAATGCATAGAAGAGTACAGCACTTAGAGTGAGCCCTAAGGTAAACTATGAACTTCAGTTAATGATGATTATCAATAGTAGCTTATCAGTGATAACGAAGGCCCCACACTAATGCAAGATGTTAATAATAGGGGAAACTGCGGGACAAGGAGGAGGTGGAGAAAGGGCCACATAGGGGAACTCTCTCTACTTTCCATTCATTTTTTTGGAACCCTAAAACTGCTCTAAAAAATAAAGTCTATTTTTAAGAAATGCATCTAAAAATTGCTGATCTTTAAGTCTGACATCAGAGGTCACAGCCTGCATATCTAAGCAGTCACCAAGTGTCTCCTGACCCATCTTTCTCCCTCACACCAGCTGAATCCAGGTCACCTCCTCTCACCTACGCACTAGACGCAGCCTCTTTTCTATTCTCCCAAGCCTTAGATTTGACCCCAGTCAACCCCAATCAGTTATTTGAGGTTCAGTGACCTTTCTCAAATGCCATTCTGATCAAGCCATACCAACGGCCCTTCCATGCTTCTCATTACCCTAGGGTAAGTCTAAACAAAACCATTATCCCTCCCTACCACCCTCCCCTGCTTCTGCCTTCATGCCTCTCCTGAACTTTTGCAGGTCCTCTAACACACTTTTGGGCCTTTGCACAAACAGGCTTCCTAGCATGAACCAATGCTACAGTGGACCCGAGAGGCGGGGGAGCCCCACAAATCAGGCAAATTGGAACATGCTTTCCGGAGGTAAGGCTTGAGCTGGACCCTCAGGATGGCTGTGAACTGGCTAAACAGGGAGGAGGAAGGAATGGTGTCAAGCTGAGGCAAGCTGCATTAGTCTCCTTGCTGAGGCAGGAATGTGCACTGTGCACACCAGGGCAGGAAGATTCTACGTGAGGTGACAGAGCTCCGTAGCAGGTAAAAGGGGGGACCCCGGCTTTACCACTTCCTTAGGCACCTCAATTCACCTCTTTGTACCCCAATTCCGGACTGTAAAATGAGAGTAATAACACTGGCCACCTCATAGAGCATTGGAAAAGAGTTAATGGGGGAAAAGCCAGTAAATCAGCGTTTCATGGATAGTAAGGCTTCGGTATTAGCTGTACTATTAAGATTACCTGTTGGTCTGTTGTAGAGAATTTATTATAAACAGACTATAAGACAAATGAGCTAGCTGAGGGGTACCGTGTCTTCAGAATTCCCCCCTTGAAAACAGACATGTAGAATCTCACACGGAATCCTTATATGAAAAAGAAACAAAAGTGATATTTATTGCCTCAAATGTATTTTGGAGTTTGAACTTGGAAAATTTCCTTTGTATGCTATAAATTTCCTCAGTGAGGGCACAAAAACATGCTGAGAGCCTCAAACACATTCAACTTTGGGTCGTATCCCTGGATATACTTTCGTAACATGATCAATTCAGAAATTTTTGTAATAACACTGTGGAAATGAAATTGATAAGATATATATTTATATTGAAATTTGAAAAAAAAAAGAAATTTGGATGAAACATTTTGAAACCTCTTGAAACACATAGTTTGCAAATAACCAATCTAGTCTATCATTTTGTAGAAAGGGAAACTGAGACCTGAGCCTGGGACTTGGTAAACCCGAAAAAAGGTAAAGAATCTATGAAATACCAGAGGGCCATCCAGCCCAGAATTCAGTCTTCGACGGTGGACCTAAGATCACCCTTTCTGGGAGAGTTAACTCATCTCCTGGTCTTCTAGACCCATCTATCCCATAACAACCCATAATGAAATGTTTGTTTAGTTGATTCATAAATACACCCCTCTGGGTGCCTGGGTAGCTCAGTTGGTTGAGTGTCCCACTCTTGGTTTCAGCTCGGGTCCTGATCTCAGGGTTTTGAGATCGAGCCCTCACCCTCTTTTTTTACAGGCTCCATGCTCAATGGGGAGTCTGCTTGAGATTCTCTCTCCTTCTCCCTCAGCCCCTCCCCCTGCTCTCTCTCTCTAAAATAAAATAAAATACACCCCTCATGTGGAAATGGACAGTTATCAATAGTATTAACAAATCATTTCTATACCTCTGTGGAACATAAACATAATTTTATCTTCTAGCCAAATGGGACATGAATAATATTTCTGGAAGGTCAGACCCTAATGTCAGGCCAGGCCTGGGGGCCAACAGCTGACCTGAAAATTCAGACTTAGAAAAATTCACTCCTTCACTCACTATGCTGCTTCAGTAGGGTACACTCCAAATCAAGATTGGGATGATTACTAATTTTTTTAATACAATCCACTCATATTTGAGTATCCACTGTTCTTTACGCTTTTCCTTTATTTTTCTCAGTCAATAATTATTCCTTCTGTAATTGGGAAAAACAAAAATACAGTATTAAATTCTCCCCAGGAGGAAAAAAACCCAAACCAAAAACTAGAATAGGTCCATTCCACGTGCATCCACAAGGTGGCAGGTTACCACTTTGTTTTTCCCTTCGCAGATGTTTGCCATGAAAAATGCAAACAAAAAAATTCAAGTTAGGGAACTGCACTATGCCCTGGAGAACTCTATATGGGAAGCCTGCTTCTCCCTCTCCCAATCCCCCTGCTTGTGTTCCCTCTCTCGCTCTCTCTATGTCAAATAAATAAAATCTTAAAAAAAAAAAAATTCTATACTCTGTAGAAGAGTTTGGCTTACTCACTGCTTCACGCACTTGGACTTGGTTCCTCAGTGAGTCATGGCCGTGGTAATGTCTCCTCCGTCACAGAAGTATCTGGTAACAGATTGTTTTAATTTGAAAAGTTATGCTTTTTGAAGCTTGCTTTGAATCTATGTTTCATTAAGAAGTATAAGGTGGAGAAAAGAAGCCAAAATTATACAGTGAAAGAATTCAGATTTCTTTCCCATCAACAAAATATTTGAAATTATATATTTGGTACCATGATGGTACAGAACCAGAAGATATGCCAAAAATTTCTGAGAGGAGGATAAGAAACACTTCTTATTCTTAGGGCCCCGGAATATTTTCACAATAATTAGTAAATACGTTTCAGGTTCTGGATGTAAATTTCCACTTCTCCGAAAACTTCTCCCTCGTAGGGCAGGATGTACTCATCCAAAAAACTAGCCATTCTTCAGCTGCAGTGAGACCTCCTATTCCGTGTTCTCTCACCTTCATGAAACCTCTGCCACATGACAACCATAGCAAAAGTACCCATGTTACCAAAAAGAATTACATATTTAATCATTTTGGTTTGTCTCTGCAATTACTGGTGTTTCCTTTTTCCTTTTTCACAATTGAGATACATAATTTTAGGCACTACCGTTTTATTCTACCCAGTATACAAAATAACAGCTGCACAGAAAAGTTCTCTAGAGTTGTTTTCGGTCTGGACTACAGCTGTATTTTGAAGAGAAAAAAAAGTGGGGCACCTGGGTAGTTCAGTCAGTTAAGCATCTGCCTTGGGCTCAGGTCATGATCCTAGGGTCCTGGGATCAAGTCCCACATCCAGCTCCTTGCTCAGGGGGGAGCCTGCTTCCCCCTCTGTCTGCCGCTCCCCCTGCTTGTGCTCTCTCTCTCTCTCTGACAAATAAATAAATAAAATCTTAAAAAAAATAGTCTTTGTTTTTGGGGTGCCTGGGTAGCACAGTCGGTTAAGCATCTGACTTCTGGTTTTGGCTCAGGTTGTGATCTCAGGGTCGTGAGATCAAGCCCCGAGTTGGTGCAGAGATTACTTAAAAATAAAATCTTTAAAAGAATAAATTTTAAAAAAAGAAAAATCCAAGTCTTTACGTTTTATTTTACTTTACTTACTCTTCTTCTATTGGTGATTTTTTCTTTTTGACACTTGAAATATTTCAGTCCACTCTCTTATAACTTGTGTGGTTTCTGAGGAGGAGTTGGATGGAGCTCTTACCTCTGCTTCTCTACAGGTAAGGTGTTTTTTTGTTGTTGTTATTTTTTTTTAAAGATTTTTTTTATGTATTTGACAGAGAGAGAGCACAAGTAGGCAGAGCGGCAGGCAGAGGGAGAGGGAGAAGCAGGCTCTCACTGAGCGGGGAGGCTGACGTGGGGCTCGATCCCAGGACCCTGGGACCATGACCTGAGCCAAAGGCAGTTGCTTAACCGACTGAGCCACCCAGGCGCCCCTAGGTAAGGTGTTTTTATCTCTGGCTTCTTTTAATTTTTTTTTGTGTGTGTGTCTTTGATTTTTCTGTAGTTTAAATATGATATGCTTAGGCATAGTTCTCTTGACATTCATCTTACCTGGTGTTCTCTGAGCTTCCTGTGGTTTGGTGTCTGACATTATTCTGGGGAACTTCCCAGTGATTTTTTTTTTTTTTTAAAGATTTTATTTATTTATTTGACAGAGAGAGGCAGTGAGAGAGGGAACACAAGCAATGGGAGTGGGAGAGGGAGAAGCAGGCTTCCTGCGGAGCAGGGAGCCCGATGCGGGGCTTGATCCCGGGACCCTGGGACCATGACCTGAGCCGAAGGCAGACGCTTAACGACTGAGCCACCCAGGCGCCCCCCCAGTGATTTTTGCTTCAAATATTTCTGCTGTTCCTCTCTTTCTTCTCTGGTAATCCCATTATGCATATGTTACATCTTTTGTGGTTGCCCCATTGTTACTGGATATTCTGTCCCAATTTTTTCCATCCTCTTTTCTCTCTGTTTTTCAGTTTTGGAAGTCTGTATAGACATATCCTCAAGTTCAGAGAGTCATTCCTCAGCCCATCAGAGGTGTTCTGCTACAGATTTTTATTTTTTAGCTCTAGCATTTCTTAATTCTTTCTTAGAATTCCCATCTCTCTAATTACATTGCATACCTTTCCTTGCATGCTGTCTACTTTTTCCATTAGAGCCCTTACATATTAATCTTAGTTGTTTGAAATTCACTTTCTGATAATTCCAACATCCCTGCCATATCTGGGTCTGGTTCTAATACCTGCTCTATCTCTTCAAACTGTGTGTGTGTGTGTTTTTTTTTTACCTTCGGTATTCCTTGTAATTTTTTGTCGGAAGTCAGACATGATACACTGAGTAAAAGAAAACACTGTAAATGGGCCTTTAGTAATGTGGTAAGGTGTGGAACGAAGGGAAGCATTCTATGGCCCTGTGATTAGTCCCTGGTGAGCTCCAAACTATGGTTGTTTAGTTATATATGGTTGTTTAGTTATAAGGCTTGTTATATAGATGACTTCCCACTGGTAAGAGTTCTTAAGTTTCCTCTCCTTCCTAGTACAGGAGAGAGAGACATCTTTACAAATGGAAATTTTTTTAGAAATATAAATTTCCTTTACAAAAGGAAGCCTGTGTCCTGTTTTTATTTTATTTTTTTTTAAGATTACATTGTAATGTAGACACCATTAAGACTTTTTAGTTTTGAGGAGAATGAGAACACTTCTTTTGTGATACTTAGCAATTACGAAGGTATGAACCACATGTGGTCATGACTTTGTCCTTTACTTGCCTTAAATCTAAACAACGAAGTAAGAAATCATTTTCTTTGGAACCATTTATAGTTAGCTATTGTTAAAAAGCAAGCCAACAGGCCCCAAATGAAGTCACTTATGCTAAACCCCACGTCACAAAACCAAGACTTCATTTAATTATAATTTTGGCTCTCAAAGAAATAGGATCTTAAACCAGTCAATCAGGAATCACCTGATCAGCACTACTAGTCAGGTCATCTGCCTGATAAACCCTTGCCATCCCCTAAAGGAGAGTGACCTTGCAATAACCAACCTTTTGCCCAATATAACTTCTTGTTCCTTCTCCTTTCTGCCTATAAAAGTCTTTCATTTCATACAGCTCCTCAGAGCTTTCTACCTGCAAGATTGGATGCTGCCTGATTCGAACTGATTTTTGCTCAAGTAAACCCTTAAAATGTTTATTATGCCTCAGTTTACCTTCTGCCACTATGATGTTTATAAAATTATTTGCCTTAATAACTATAAGTAAAATAAAAGGAATCCTCCCTCAGCTCCCTCTTTAAACTATAAGGCAGGGGGTTATCATTTACGGAGACAGCAAAAGTAGCATGTGGATGAAAAAGGCCATCTTGGCAGCAGTCAAGTGTGATGGATATTCAACAAAATGCATCCTCATCCTTTTTCATGCACCTCAGTGTTCATCCCAGTATTTTCCCAGCAACTCATCGCAACCCAGCAAGATTATAAAAAATCTCACCTGTTATTCCCATGTGTGACTGTTTTGTGGGTTCCTGCTTAATCTGCCTAACTCCAGCAATCTCTCTTTTCACTCTGTGCCGTTCATGATCTTCACCATCTTTCTTACATAATCATTGGTTGATGACTGCCACAGAGTTGTTACTTAAATATTTGCTGAATGAACAAATGAAACAAAAAATAAATTGTCTAAAGTGTAAATTGTTTAAAATGTAAATCAGTTGTTTCTATCTGGTCCAGATCATATCGTTACGCTCTCACTTGCATTTATTCCAAATGTAAATTAGCCCTAAGGTAAAAATTACTGTTTAGAAATAACGCTTAAAAAGAACTAAGTCATTTGAATATGTGATACATGCACATAGTATAAAATTGGAAAGGTACAAATTATACAGAGTGAAAAGTGAGCTTCCACCATTACCACCGTCCTCTGGCCTCTAACCACCACCAAATTTTCCTTTTCCAAGTCATCACAATTACCAGTTTCAAAAACATCTCTCTCCCTCTCTCTCTCTCTTTCTCTTTTAAGTAGGCTTCATACCCAATGTGGGGCTTGAACTCACAACCCTGAGGTCAAGAGTCACATGCTCTACCAACCAAGCCAGCCAGGTGCTCCCCAAAAGAACTTAATGAATAAAAGAATCATTAGATTTGTCTCCCCAAAATAACATGTTCCTTGCATATCTGCAACAAGAAAAGCTCCTGATTTTTTTTCATGCCTCCATGAGATGGGTATTCCACAACTCTCCTAAGAATAGCATAAGCTAGGGGCGCCTGGGTGGCTCAGTCATTAAGCGCCTGCCTTCGGCTCAGGTCATGATCCCAGCGTCCTGGGATTGAGCCCCTCATCGGGCTCCCTGCTCGGCGGGAGGCCTGCTTCTCCCTCTTCCACTCCCCCTGCTTGTGTTCCTCTCTCACTGTGTCTCTCTCTGTCAAATAAATAAATAAAATCTTTAAAAAAAAAAAAAAAGAATAGCATAAGCTATAACATAATTACATGAAATCCACGGAAATGAGTCAGTGAGACATTTCTCTGTTAATGTTAAACTTTCCAATGTGGAATGGCAAGGAGTTTATTGAGATAGAATATTTTTGTTTTTCTGAAACAATCTGATCAAAGGCTTGTTCTTGCTTCACGAAGCCAAGCTGACCAAGCTCCTTCACGGTGAAATTTACCTTATTAGAACTATGTTTTGACATTTTTCATTTCTACCTTGCATTCGGCACAAGGTGGTACAGATTCCAAAGCGTGGTTTACCTTTGAATCAAAGGTAATGGCAGTTGACTACGTAAACATTTTCTTAATTGTGATGGTTTCTAAGGAGTCATCAGGGGTGGGGGAAGGAATAAAATAGGCTGCTTTCCCAGTCTTGTGAAACGAATATCCATCCTCATGATAAGACAAAAATCAGCCTCTACTCTCTTGTTGAGTGTTATGAAAAGTATCCAGTACTTCAATACTTAAAATGTCTGTTCTTTTTTCAAAAGCTAAAGAGAACCTGTAAAATAAAGCGTTTGTATGCTGCAGAGTGCTCTGAGTAATATAGACCTGGGTGATAGGTAGCTAAATCTTTCTTTTTTTACCCTATTCAAAGTGGAAAGGCCAAAAGTTACATCTTGGTGTTAAGGCAAACATGATTCATTTATCCTACCTCAGAAAACAGTAAAAGTGAATCAGCCAACCCACAAGTTGACAAATTTTGACAAATCAACAGTCAAATGTACTTTTCTAGAATTTTCAGTAAAAAATGTTCATTGAACCACCACAAAAGTTCACACGAAAAACATTACCAAAAGGCTAATAAGGGACAGTAATTTTATTTTTATTTTATTTTTAAAATACTTAATATTTACCCAAAATATGGGCTATCAAGTTTAGGCAACTGGCTAAATATTTAGGAAAAAAATGAACTTAGCTCTAGACTTCATAACATACACTAAATGAATTCAACCTGGATTAAATATTTAAATGTAAAAAAAAAAATGTTGTGTTTACAGGTAAAAAAAAAAAATACCGCAAAAGTAATGTAAATTATAGGTAAAATTTATCTATAAATTATAAGTAAAATTTCTTAGTGTGTATTAGATATTTAGATATTCATAAAACTTTTTGGGACCCTCAATGCAGAAAACTATAAAGGAAAACATTGTTTCATTTGACTACATAAAACTTCTGCACAGAAACAAAATCCTTATCACCTCACAATTAAATAACCACTGACAAACTGGGAAAAACACTTTGTTGAAGTATCTTTCAACAGATGGAGGGTGTGGCTCCTGCCCAGAGTGCCATGGCAGCAAGTCAAAACTTAAATACCTTTCCTGTAAATGCTCAGATGGACCAGAAACAGAGTATATAGCCAGGCAGCCAATTACCAAATGCCAAGCCAACTTTGTGCTCTGTACTTACTTTTTGTCCCTTCTCACTCTAAACAAGGTTGACTATATGGCCCCAGCCAAGTACATATTCTTTTTATTCTTCTCTTCCTTGCTTTTTATTCTTTATCCCATAAACACTTCCTGCCTTCTGCTTTATTCTGTGGTTTTCTAAAAGAATTCTACTTCATGAAGTGCCAAATAAAGTTTGTTTGCATCACCTAAATTGTCTTCTTTAATAATTTTTTAATAATATGCAGATTTATGACAAGTAGTCTAACATATAATAAATTCTTATAAATCAATAAGCAAATGTCCCAATAACAGGATAATTAAAAAAAGCAAAGGGGCTCCTGACTGGCTCAGTCAGTAGAGTATGCGACTCTTGATCTCACCGATGTAGTTTTGAATGTAGGTGAGGTTTGGTGGGGTGAGGTCTAGGGCCAACGGCCAAGAAAGAATTCTTGAGACATCTTTGGGGCAAAATGGTGGCTTTATTAAAGCCCGGGGACAGGACCCGTGGGCAGAAAGAGTTGCTACACCGGGGTTGTGAAGGGTGACTGATTATATACTTGGGAATTGGGGCTAAGGAGAAAGGGAAGTTTTCAAAAGATTTTCTGTATGCTAAAGAGGACCTACAAGATATTGGAGCCTTGCCATTGTCAAGTTAAGGTTGTTTTTCCCTCTAGTAAAGCATTAACATTAAGACAGTTGGGAGTTTCCTTCTGGAAGTTAGGTTATTGATAAGATTGCTTTTTTCCTTGTAAATCACTAAGACATTTGTAAACTGAGGGAGACTCCTGTCTTGCGGGAGTATGATCTCTATTATTTAACCATTTCTTTTTCCTTCCCTTAGCCTTACGGCAGCCGGGAATGCTTGAGGAATGTCACAGATCCCACCTGGGAGTGGGAGGCGGGGGTTGTGGGATGTCAGCTTGTGCTTTGTCCTCAGCTAGCCTTCTGCTCCCTCATCATCAGGATCATGAGTTCAAGCCCTACGTTGGGTATAGAGCTTACTTAAAAAAAAAAACAAAAACAAAAACAAAGGACACAAAGACGGAATTTTGCAAGAGAAAAATTCAGTTGGATAATAAATTTATGAAAAAACGTTCACTGTCTGTTATGGGCTGAATTGCGTCATCTCCAAATTCATCTGTTGAACTCGTAACCCTCAATATCTCAGAATATGACTATGTGGGGATAAGGTCGTTAAAGAGGTAGTTAAGTTAAAACGAGGTCGTTAGAGTAAGCCCTAATCCAATAAGACTGGTTTCGTTATATGACAAAATTGGAACAGACACACAAAGAGGGAAAACCACATGAAGACACAGGCAGAACAAAGCCATCCATAAGTCAAGGAGAGAAGCCTTTGAAGAAACCAACTCTGCTGACACCTTGGTGTCAGACTTCCGGCCTCCATAATCGTGAGAAAATAATTTTCTGTTGTTTAAGCTACCTAATCTGTGGTAGTTTGTTGTGGTTGTCCCAGCAAACTAATACACCATCACCATAATCAAAAGAATGCAAATTCAAACACCAATTATAACTCTCAGATTGGTAAAGAGAAATTACCAACTATATTAGCCGGTGTTGATAAAACAGTCATACACCCCTAGCAGTAGTATAAACTGGTATTCCTTTCTGAAGGACAATGTAAAAACAAGTATTGGAAATTTTAAAAAGTGAATACACTTTGACCCACCAATTATACTTCTGAGAATGAGTCATATGGAAATAATCAGTGCTACACAGAGATGTTCATTACAGCCTACTTTAAGCATGTGAAAAATTGTAAATCTCCTAGACAACAAGAATAAAAGGGTTAGTTTAAGAAATGTTAGCTGCTGAAGCTGGAATATTAAGCAGTCATTAAAATGTTATTTTTGTGGATGAATTAGAAACATATAAAGTTATTAGTTTGTTTTGAGAGCTCTTTAAAACACAAAAAATAAACAGAATAATATTTTGAAAATGTTAATATTTTGACATACTTGCTTTGATTAAAGAAATAACACATTACAGATCCAACTGAATGATCTTTTTGCCCTTCTTCAACAGTATTTTTCTTCTACTACCATCCTCATCTCCTAAAAGTTAACTTTTCTTAAAAATTAACACTCAACATTTTATCTTCAAGATCCATTCATTTTGGGGACACCTGGGTGACTCAGTCGGTTAAGCTTCTGCCTTCGGCTCAGGTCATGATCCCAGGGTCCTGGGATTGAGTCCCGCATCAGGCTCCCTGCTCAGCGGGAAACCTGCTTCTCCCTCTCTCTGCCTGCCACTCTCCCTGCTTGTGCTCTCTCCCTCTCTCTCGCTGACAAATAAATAAATAAAATCTTAAAAAAAAAAAAGATCCATTCATTTTGTATCATGTAGCTCTAGTTCATTCCTTCCAACTGTGACATAGTATTACATTATATGAATACACTATAATATAAATTTGTCTTCTTTTGATGAGTCACTTGGGTTTTTGCAATTTTTTTCCTATGACATGTGCAAGGCTGCAATGAACATTCTTTTTTTTTTTTAAAGATTTTATTTATTTATTTGACAGAGAGAGACACAGCGAGAGGGAACACAAGCAGGGGGAGTGGGAGAGGGAGAAGCAGGCTTCCCGCGGAGCAGGGAGCCCGATGCAGGGCTCGATCCCAGGACCCTGGGATCATGACCTGAGATGAAGGCAGACGCTTAATGACTGAGCCACCCAGGTGCCCCTGCAAAGAACATTCTTGTGCATATCTCTGTGGGCATATTTGTGACGTTTTCTCCAAGGTATATATTTAAGATCTGAATTGTGGGACACTAAATAGATGCCGCTTTAATTTATATATATTTATTTATATTGCTTCAAAGCTTTCCAAAGTGGTGGCACTAAAGTTACACTCCCATTGAGTATCAGTTAGTTTTTGCTGTATGATAAACCATTCTTTAACTCAGTGGCTTAAAAAACAAACATTTGTTATTAAATGTCTTTTCCAAGAGCCCTGCATTGCCTGTGCCAAGTAGTGAAATGTATTTCTTAGTTACCGTTAGAAATATCTTAACTCTGAAGGGAGTAAGGCATATTCTGGCAAGACCTTGTATTATAGCGTTAGTATAAGTAGTACTTTTGATTTAAATGGTGGGAATTTGTTAAGCAAGAGATTCCTAGAGTTTTATTTTATTTTATTTTACCTTGAAGGGGAATATTTTTAGGTAATGGTTTAATAGTTTATAATAAGGGGCACCTGGATGGCTCAGTCGTTAAGCGTCTGCCTTCGGTTCGGGTCATGATCCCAGAATCCTGGGATCAAGCCCCGCATCGGGCTCTCTGCTCCACGGGAAGCCTGCTTCTCCCTCTCCCACTCCCCCTGCTTGTGTTCCCTCTCTCGCTGTCTCCCTCTGTCAAAAAAATAAATAAATCTTTAAAAAAATAAAATAAATAAAAATAGTTTATAATAAATGTGAAGATGGGATCATTTGTTTGCCAAGGCATTCAATGCCAAGATGACTACCTGAAGTTCGGCCAAGTGTATCCTTTCTCAGATCCCATCCTTTATTAGGAATATCTTGGCTGAGGGATGAAAAATGGCAACATTCCACTGAGCTCCATTACATATGATTGTTAGTGCCCATTATAGTATGGTCCCCCATCTGCCATTGCTGTTCACTTAATCCCAAGAGGCCTCTCAGATAACCAAGGGCCTGGGGGAGGGGTGTACCATGGCATCTATCAAGGGACTGAGGACAGGAGAAGCCACCCCTCCTCCAGGTGGAATATACCTGAGTGTCCAGCTTTGGTTCCATCTTGCCTTAAGGAGGTCTCCATTGCTGACAGCACTCATGTTTTAAAATAACATACATACACATAGAAAAAAGACTGGAAGAACATATATTGGAATAGCTCAATTTGAGGAGGGAATTCACAGGTTATTTTTATTTCCTCTTGTCTGTATTTTTTTTTTAAGATTTTATTTTATTTATTTATTTTTTTTTTTAAAGATTTTATTTTACTTATTCATGAGAGAGAGAGGCAGAGGGAGAAGCAGACTTCCCGCAGAGCCGGGAGCCCGATGCGGGACTCGATCCCAGGACTCCGGGATCATGACCTGAGCCGAAGGCAGACGCTTAACCATCTGAGCCACCCAGGTGCCCTAAAGATTTTATTTTTAAGTAATCTCTATACCTGGGGCTTGAACTCACAATCCCCAGATCAAGAGTCACATGCTCCACCAACTGAGCCAGCCAGGCGCCCCTCTTGCCTGTATTTTCTAAAATTATTTACTATTAGAAAGAGATTAAGAAAGTAAACTTACATGTTAAAGTATTTGGGGAAAATTCCCAATGAACTAATACCAACTAGGTGTACTGCAATTCCGTTCTGACACTTAACCACCCAGAGTTAGCATCATCCGACTCCACAGATAATGGACTCAGTCCTCCACAAGACTGCCCTCACTTCATACGCCAGCCCTAAGTGGGGTTCCCAGGAAACCTAGCAGGGTTCCACTTGCACTTCTGACCTATTGTATGCAGATTTGGGAGTTCCTATAACCCACTCACATTTGTTGATTTGTTAGATCAATTCATAAAACTCAGAAAAGTAGCTATACTTATGATTAGAGATTTATTATATAGGACTCACATAAGGTGAGGTCTGGGAGGGAACACAGAGCTTCCTTACCCTCTTCTTGTATCATCAGGGCACATCATCCTCTCTGCACATCAATGTGTTCACCAAGCATGAAGCTCCAACGAGCTTCTGTAGCCAGAGTACTCACTGGGGTTTCATTATGAAGACATGGCTTGTATAATCACTGGCTACATAACTCAACTCAATATGCAGCGCCTCCGGAGATCAGGAGGTTGGTCTGATATCAAAATCCCAACCCTCTAATCAAGTGATTGGTCTTTCTAGTGACCCTTCCCCAACCTGAAGTCACCTAGGGCCTGCCCAGAGTTATTTCATTAGCATAACAAAGACACTCCTGTCTTTCAGGAAAGGGTTCAGAAGCTTTGGGCCAGGAACCTGGGACAAAAATCAGACAAATTTTTTATTATGCAATATAAAATATATTACATCAGTCCAAAAAATATGTGAGCGATCGAAAGTAAAATTGAATAGTGAAAAAAACAGTAACTGAATTTTAAAAAGTCTAGTATCTACTTTCATATCTTTCACATACCAGACAGAATAACATGTGATAGATTTAAATAACATAAGACTGGGGCCCTTCTATTTTTTTTTAAGTAAACTCTACACCCCACATGGGACTTGAACTCATGACCTCTATCAACTGAGCCAGCCAAACATCCCCTCCTATTTTCTAATGGCTATGACTCTTCCATTTCCAGTCCTCCAATAAAACTTACATCCTTTAATCATTGTGAAGTGCACAATTATGATGTCAGGAATAAGTAGGCTAGAGAGAGTTCCCTGAGCCATAGGTCAGGGGTCATGTTCATGACCCAGTGGTTCCAAGTTCAGCCCAAAAAAAGAAAAAAAAAATTATATTAGTCAACTTGGGTTGCCACAACAAGATACTACAGACTAGGTGCCTGAAACAACAGAAATTGATTTCCTCACAGTTTTGGGGGCCAAGATCAAGGTACCAGCACAGTTGGTTTCTGCTGAGACATTTCTGGCTCGTACATAGCTGCCTTCTGGCCTTTCCTCTGTGCATGTACAGAGAGAGAGAAAGGGCTCTGGCAGGACACTGGTCCTATCAGATTTGGGACGCAAACTTCTGACCTCATGTAATCTTAATGATCTTTTTAAAGGTTATATCTCCAGATGCAGTCACGTTGTGGGGTTGGACTTCAACATATTAATTTGGGGGGGGGGGGAGACACCATTTAGTCCATGATCCATTCAGTCCGTGATAAAGACTGGAACCATGAGTGGGAAAGAGCCCCCGAGATCAGGGTTGTCACAGAAGAGGACCTTAAATTTATCAATAAATTCAGCCCCCAGATCCCTGCCTTTAGTAATAAGAATGGCAAAGTGCTCATCAGTAGTTCCTACACCTTTTAAAAAGATATCTGTGAGACAAATTACGGTAGTGTTCTCCAAAGGGTGTCCCTGAGGCACAGCCTTCCATAAGTAATAGAAAGGTTGGGTTAGTCACAGCTTCCCCTTAAAAAGTCACAATGCACAATAGCATACTAAAGACAAAAAGTTTGGGGCGCCTGGCTGGCTCAGTCGGTAGAGCATGCGACTCTTGATCTCAGGTTGTGAGTTCAAACCCCACACTGGGGGTAGAGAAGATTACTTAATATTTAAAAGTTTAATTAAAAAAGAGAGAGACTAGGGGCTCCTGGGTGGCTAAGTCAGCTTAAGCGTCGGACTCTTGATTTCGGCTCAGGTCACGATCTCGGGGTGGTGGGATTGAGCTCCGCATTGGGCTCTGCACTCAGCATGGAGTCTGCTTCTCCCCCTCCCTCTGCTCCTCCCCCTGCTCTGTCTTTCTCTCTCCATCTCTCAAATAATAAATAAATAAATACAATCTCTAAAAAAATTTTTAAAAGACTAAGGATTTCATTCTTTTACTCACATAATATTAGTAGGCTACTATCTTCTAGACACCTTTCCAGGCTGTGAATAATTCAGGGAGTAACAAGGGGGACCTAAACTAGTGTAGGAAGTTAAGGCAATAGGTTGGTTTTGTTGTTGTTCTTACCAATTTTTTTTTCCTGGTTTTATCAAGATGTAATTGACATGTAACATTGTGTAAATTTCAGGTGCACAACATAACGATTTGATACACATATATGTTGTGAAATGATCACCACGGTAAGTTTAGACAACATCTATCACCTCACATACTTAACAATTTTTTTTTCCTCATGAGGAGAATGTTTAAGATTTTTCTCTTAGCAACTTTCAAAAGCAATAGGTTGTGGAATCCTGGCTCAAAATGCCATCAAAGTAGGCTGTGGTACCTGAAATCTTGTCAAGGTAAGGGAGTTCACTATTGATACAGACTCTTCGTAGTTTCTCAGGAGGTTGAGGGCAAAGGCAGGATATTTAGGAGGTTTTGGGGGTCTGGATTAAGGTGGCTATTTTGATGGAGAACTTGATCAGGATGAGGCAAGTCTGTGACATAATAGTTTCAGAGAGTGGATACACCAAGGTGAGAGTTAAGAGTAAACAATCTTTACATGCTATCTAACTTCCTGGGAAAGTATATTTACTTTGAGGGCAAATTGAATCATCTGATGTTTGGATTAATGGGTTTTCAGACAGTTCCTGGAACAAACAATAAAATTATTTCCCATTTCATTTTTCTGGTTAAGAATTTCCTGGAGGGGTGCCTGGGTGGCTCAGTCGTTAAGCGTCTGCCTTCGGCTCAGGTCATGATCCCAGGGTCCTGGGATCGAGCCCCGCATCAGGCTCCCTGCTCAGCGGGAAGCCTGCTTCTCCCTCTCCCACTCCCCCTGCTTGTGTTCCCTCTCTCACTGTGTCTCTCTCTGTCAAATAAATAAAATCTTAAAAAAAAAAAAAATAATAATAATAATAATTTCCTGGAATAGGAAAGTCAGACAAATGCAGACAGTAGGCTGTTGCCTGTGTAGGCAGTAAGTTATTTCAATTTCTCAAAAGAAACCTCTTTTAACTTCTTTTAATCCAGTATTTTCCCAACTCATTTGACAATGACACTCTTCCTTTCTCATGAAACCTGTTAAAAATTTTTTTTAAAGATTTTATGTATTTGAGAAAGAGAGAGCAGGAGCAGTGGAGAAGGGCAGAGGGAGAGGGAGAAGCAGACTCCCCGTTGAGCACGGAGCCTGATGCGGGGCTCGATCCCAGGACCCTGAGATCATGACACGAGTGAGACCAAGTTAGACGCTTAACCAACTGAACCACCCAGGCACCCTAAAACCTGTTCAAAATTTTAAAGACCTGACCATAATAAACACTAGACCAGGAAAGAATTTCTATGAGAGCATTACGAACCAGTGGTTCTCAAAGGGGGATCCCCAGACCAGCAGCGTCAGCATCACTTGGGAACATGTGAGACCTACGCCTCATCTACTAAATCAGAAACTCCGCGGGCGGGGTCAGCAGTCTGTGTTTATCACCCTGCTGTGACTCTGATATGGGCTCAAGCTTGAGAACTGATGCCCTAAACCTTCTCACCCTTGACTTCCTTGTTCTGTTTTCATTTTTCTGCCCAGTGCAGACGAGAGACATGAGGGTGTTAAGCAGGCTAACACCTGGTATTCCTTCAAGGAAATAATCCTTGAATATTTGTCTGTATGAGCTTAGTGGAGATGAGGGGCAAACCCAAGTCTGTGTGCCCCTTTCTTTCTACTCTGATGTTCTATCATCTTCTTTGAGCTCTTCAAAAACCAATACTCTCCTTGCACAAGGATTAATGCAGCAGTGCACTAAAATCTTGCTCAAGATTTTAGAGCAGACGTGGAGGACAGGGGCTGGATACCATGGTAGCAGGATTTTGTTTTTACCTTATTTATTCATCCACTCATTCATTCAGTCAGTCAGTCAGTCATTGTAGAGTGGAGGGAGGGGCAGAGGGAGAGAGAATCCTGAAGCCAACTTCCTGCTGAGTGCAGAGCCTGAATCGGGACTCAGTCCCAGAACCCTGAGATCATCACCTGAGCTGAAATCAAGAGTCGGATGCTTAACCGACTGAGCCACTCAGGCACCTCCCAGATTTTGTTTTTAAAATAATATATCCCCCCACCCTCACCCCAAGGTGTCTCTTCTCCCAAACTTCTCTTATTGGCTTGGCAACTCTTGGGTGGCCTTTCTCTTCCTGCTCCTGACTCCACATCTTCTCTCTGACCTTGACTTCTAAGAGCAGTTCAGTTCATTTCCCACAGAAGTTTTGTAAGTATTTACTGCACTTACAAGTTAATACCTACTTTAAAGAAATAGAAGGAATTTTATTGAGGCTGAAGACATTCTTTGCTTTGTGAACAAAGGCTTCTCCAGTTCCAGGGCTTCACCAAAGCTGTGCTGAGTGAGGATAATATCAATTTTTACATTTCCCCACCTGGGTGGGGAGGATTTGTGAGTTACAATGGTGTCATGTTTCCAGTTTGTTTGGGTCAGATTCCAGGTTCCCTCTAGGACTGTTATTTCCACTAGACTACACTTCCCTTAGTGTGGTTCGGGTCCTATGCTTCACTGTTCTGCACCCTCCTGGTGGTTATTGGGAGCAAAGCCCAGCAGGGAGAATAAAGGCCATGCCTATACGTGCAGACTTTGTTGCACATTAGAATCATCTGGGGAGCTTTTAAAAATGCTGATTCTCAGGCCACACTCGACCCCACTTAAATCAGAATCCTTGGTACAGACTCCAGGCACCGGAAATTTTTAAAGCTCCCTAGGGAATTCCTGTGGACAGTGAGTTTGGGGATCCCTGGCCAAATGGCTTACAAAATCACACACTATGCTCAGATGTTCTAACCATTTTGTTCAAAGCACTTTAAATAACTGAGAGTTACAGTGGTGTCACATTGTTTCGCCCATGGAAAATTTGAGACACATGCAAAAAATATGACTCATAAGAGAAAGGCCACAGGTGAACTGTTGAAGGAGGTACAGAAGGTGTGACCTTCTACCAGTTATTGTTCCCATTAAGGCATAAGATGTGGGAAATGCTGTTATTATTCTCTGAGGTTTCCTGGGACCAAAAGACTCTGTAGCATCTTAATGCTGATGCAGGAAATTTGAATGGAATCATCATGCATTAATTTCTGAATTAAGGCTTTATACCTAGAAACCTAATGCCTGAAGAGGTTAAGTAAACATGATTTTTTTTTAATTAATAATATGGTTTTGGTTTTATTTTTTTATTTAAATTCAATTAACCAACTTACAGTACATCATTAGTTTCAGATGTCGTGTTCAATAATTTATCAGTTTCCTATAACACACAGTGCTCATCACATCACATGCTCTCCTTAATGCCCATCACCCGGTTACCCCATCCCCCCACCCACCTCCCCTCCAGCAACCCTCAGTTTGGTTTTGGTTTTAGTAGTACAATCTGACAAAGAGCTATGGAAAATGCTCACATATGGTCAGACTCAACATCAAAATAATTTAACCTTATTCCATAGCAATTCACACCATGTGATTCCAGAGATACTTTTGTTCACCGGCTCTGGCTTGAAATAAGTGTCATAAAATTCAGACCAAAGGCACTGTCAGGCCACAGAATCCATGTCTTGGTGGTTATAGGATATTTAAATTATAGTGGGGACGGTATGAGAGGAAATGGGTTGATAGGGATAGAGTTTTTATTCTAAAAATTAATGTTTTAAATTTAATTTCATATATTTTTAAAAGATTTTGTTTTTAAGTAATCTCTACATCCAACCTCCGGGCTCAAACTCATAACCCTGAGATCAAGAATCGCATGCTCCACCGACCGAGCCACCCAGGCGCCCCATATTTCATACTTTTAATTAACCTTTTTTTCTGATAGAGTGCTTAAGTTGTAAATTACTAACCTCATCATTACCATCATTGGACCAGTGAAAAAGAAGGCCATGGATTAATTTGAGCAGACCTGTATTTTGGTTGCTTCTGTCACTTTCCTGTTTTCTTTCCACAGTCGAACAATTCCTGCACTGGAACAGGCAGGATAGAAGACACTTGCTGGAAAGGAGAAGCCATTCGATTTGGGATTATTAGAGCGGAAACCTCCTGCAACCCCACTGAAAACCGGTTTTATCTGGACATTGTGTAGGATATCCTACAACTATAGGAAGGGAAGGTCAAAATGGAAACCCCTAGACTTTGTCGCAGAAGAGTTCCCCCACCAGCCTGCCACTGAGTCCTGAAATTCTTCCACCAGCAACTCAACTTGAAAAAAAAAAAAGCCAGGGCTCTCACAGCAGATCTTGTGAGTTCCCCACTCGGCATCCCCTCCTTCTCCTTGCTAACCTAGGGTTGCCAGAGAAAGCACAGAATGCCCAGTTAAATTGCAATTGCAAATAAGTAGCCAGTGATTTTTAGTATAACTATGTCCCACATACTACATACTGATACTTAAAAAAAAAAGCTTCGTGGTTTATGAGAAAATCAAATGGAACTAGGCATCTCATATTTATTTACTAAGCCTGACACCTCGATGCTGACCAAATGGAACTTCTGTTTGTGGCAGCAATACGAGCGTCCATGATTAGTCTAAATCAATCTGTGATTATACAATCCTTTGCTTTCCCCGACTTCTTGCAGCTGGGAGTGTCTGTGTGATCAGTTCTGGCCATTGAGACATTAAGGGAAGTCTGAGAATGTGTGAGATTTTTTTTTTTTCTGGCAAGAGAATGACTAGCGGTGCCATCTTTGCTCTTCCTTCTTGCCCAGAATGCGGATCTGATGCTGCCTGGTGGCAGCGGCCCCATCCCGGTTATAAGGGCAAGCAAAGACAACTGTAGAGACAGCCGTGCAGGTGACATCAAGTCCTTAAAGTCAAGGCCAGCGGCTGCTACTTCCAGAGATCTTACCTGTAGGAAAGACAAGCCCTTCATTATATAAACCATACGTTTATATAATGTAACTACAGCTGGAAAAACCCTCTTAAAGAATGCAAATACCTGAGGAGAGGAAACCTTTTTATGCATACCTTGATGTGAAGTCATTTATTGGCACTGATGATTGGTCAGCTGAGAGGGAGATTTCATTGAGTGGTCACTGAGAGGAACCATCAGCTTGGAGCGGGAGGTACTTCCCAGAGAAAGCAGTGGAGGAGAGCCTGCCTGGCAGGACAGATTCCTTCACAGAGCCACTGCCTCAAAGCAACACTGATCCACAGGGCTCTTGGTTGATCCGGAATGAGCTGTGAATCCTGAGGAATTCTCGTAGATTCCCACCTGTGGGGGGCAGAATAACGTCCATGCCCACATCCTAATCCCTGGAACCTGTTAGTAGATTACATTACATGGCCCAGGGGAATTAAGGTAGCAGATGGAATTAAGGTGGCTCATCAGTGGACTTTAGGAGAGGGAGATTATCCTGTATTATCTGGATGAGCCCAGTGACATCACAGGGTCCTTCAAAGAAGAAAACGAAGGCAGAAGAGGGAGACAGAAAATCAGAAGATGGGAAAACGGTACCAGGTGTGGGAATGATGTAAGACGCGACTGACCATTGCTAGTTTGAAGGCGGAAGAAGGGGCGGCAAGCTAAGAAATGTGGGAGACCTCCAAAGGTGGAAAAGGCAAGGTGATGGGTTCTCCCCTAGGGCCTCTAGAAGGGAATGCAGCCCAGGTCACAGCTTGATTTTAGACCAGTGAGACCCATGTCAGACTTCTGCCCTGGAGAACTCCCTTATTCATTCAGCAAATATTATTGAGCTCTTGCTTTGAGTCAAGCACTTTTATAGATGTTGGGGATACACTAAGAATGAAACAGACGAAAAACAACCTCTTTGGAACATCTGGGTGGCTCAGTCAGTTACATGTCTGCCTTCTGCTCAGGTCATGATCCCAGAGTCCTGGGATGGAGCCCTGCATCGGGCTCCCTGCTCAGCGGGGAGCCTCCTTCTCCCTCTCCCTCTGCACCACCCCCAGCTCGTGCTTGCTCTATCTCAAATAAATAAATAAAATCTTAAAAAAAAAAATACAACCTCCACTCTGACAAAAAGCTTTCTATTTATTGGAGGTGGAGCAAGGTGTTTTTTGTTTTTTTTAATTAAGTGAAACCTACTCGTATTATGTATTGTAGATGCTAGAGGTGCTATTGTGGAAGAATAAAAAGGTGAAAGAGGACAGAGAGAACTGGGGAGGGGAGTTGTCATTTTAAACCAGGCAGTCCAGGAGAGAGTTTGCGGAGCCGGCTTTATAGAGGACACTGTGAAACCTCTGGCATTTACCGTGAGTCGGGAGCCCTGATCCGCATCTGAGAACGACCGCTCTTGTTGCTGTGTACCTAACCGGCTGCTATGGCCAGGAGGGGAAGCAGGGACAACTAGCAAGGAAGGGGGGTGGGGGAGGCACCGGTCGATGAAGTGGATCTACACCATGTGAGACGGAGAGCCAGGGCAGGGATGACTGCCCAGTGTTTGGCCTGAGCAACTGGGTGGATAGGGCTGTGAACAACAGAGTCAGGGGACAGCAGAGAAGCAGGTTGGGAAAGATTAGGGACTGCACGTTGGACATATTTGAGATGCTGATCTAGCCTCCAAGGGCAGGTGTCAACTGAGTAGCTGGAAATAAGCATCTGGAGTTCAGAGGAGATGTCCAGACTGGTGATCAAAATTCCGAAGATGGCCATGTTAAATACAGGTATATTGAACAGCCTGAGGCTGGGTGAGTTCACAGGCAAGGACCGTGGAGAGAAAGGAGAAGAGACTTGAGGCCTGAGTCTGGAGGCTTTGCAGTGTCAGAAGGCCTGGGAGATGAGAAACTCGCAGACTTGGGAGGAGTGACAGGAGAGAAACAGGGAAGATTCAGTGCCCAGTTGAAGAAGTGATTTCAAGGACAAAGTGATTGTCTGAAATGCTGCTGAGAGGACCCAGCGGATGAGTTGGATAAATGCCTCCTGGATTTAGGAACAACCTGGACCTGACTTTGACAAGGATGGTTTTCCCTAGGGGCACCGGAGGAAGCAACTGGATTAGGGAGAGTTTCGCAGAGTTTGGAGATGGCACACACAGCCAGGTTCTTCCAGAAACTCCCTTTGCCATCTTCCCCGGGGAGGTTTATGTCCGCTAGGGCCCTCTGCACTGTTCTGGAGATCCCAGCTAGAAGCCTGCTGAGCGCAAGGCACAGGAACAGCTGCGGCTACATCCTGCTGGATCGCCTGGAGCAAGGGTGAACTCATGCTGGTCTTCAGGAAAGTGAGGTCAGGGAGCTCGGAGGAATGGCAGCCCCCCGCGTGTTCACTTCTGTGACAGAGACCACACAGCCCACAGTGCTTACGATATTTACTACCTGGCCTTTCCAAGAAAAGTTTGCCAAGCTTTGCTCTAAAGTAGAAAGGGAGAGAGAGAGAGAATGAAGGCATGAGGAAGGGCTAAAGAAAGAAGGGGCTCTTGAAAAGGTCTTAAGAGAAGGGAGTTGTAGCAGAGAGGATTGTGGGTGGATGTTCTCAAGTACGACAGAAGGGTGGGGATCTCTTCTTTTACCTAGGCATAAGAAACTTGTTTCCCCTGCTGTGTCTGATGCTATCTTTTGCCAGTCACCTTCACCCTTGAAGGTAACAACTCAGAGGGTAGTATCTATCAACTTTTTAAATGTGCATACATTTTGAGCAAGCAATCCCACTTCTGGCAATTTATCCTACACATATATTCCACACATGTATGAGGCTCTGCATTGCAGCGTTTTTTGTAATAGCAAGAAACTGGAAACAACCTAAATACCCATTAAGGATATATTTAAACATCATGATACATCCCCTCCTCTGTGCAGACATTGGGGGGGAAAAAAAAAGAGGCTTTACATAAACTGATGTAGAATGATTTCCAAAATTTTATGTTAAGTGAAAAAAAAAGGTAGGTAAAGAACAGATGTTAGACAGGTATTGCTAAATTGCCCTCTATATGGTTCAAGGGTGAAAGGTATCGTCAGAAGCAGGCAAAAGATATACATTTGATAAAATGTCCAGAACATCTCTGGAAAGATATCAGAGGGAAAAAAACCAAACCAACTCCCCCAAAACTTCCAACAGTGATTGCCTCTGTAGGGAAAGTGGAGGGCTGGAGGCTATACCCTTTTATATATTTTTGAATTCTGTATCTGTGCATGAACGGCACTCAAAAAAAGAATATATTGGAAAAAAAATACATGTTTTGATAGGGGAAAAAATGAAGGGAGCCCTTATTAAGTTCTTAAGTAAGAATTTACGGATCAAAACTGTTTTAAAGATTAGTCAGGTGGGAATTGCTATGCACTGAGTGAATTGAAAGAAGAATTACAATGGAGATCATCAAGTTATTGAAGTATTCCATGCTTGAGGTGTTAATGGGTCTAGACTAGAGTGGAAATGAAGGGAGGTTAAGAGCCTAAGACCAGACCATTTGGCAGAAGTTATAGAGAAAACTGTTTCAGCTTAATATGAGAAAGAGGGGTCTAAAGATTAGAGCTGCTGATGATAGAATAGAGAGGGAAAAGTACCCATCATGATGGTGTTTACACAAAAGCTGGACAACTATATGATAAAAATATTGTAAACATAAATCAAATGTTCAACAGTAAGTGGGCCAGACTAGATAGCGTCTACGATCTCTGCGCAACCGTGAAATTTCGTGACTTTATGACAAAGGCTTAGGGATACCCAAAATTCAGGGGCAGAGGAGGGAAGGAATCAGATGAGGGACGCCGAAGTTTTGGGGGAAGGCAGGAAATTTATCAACTTCAAAGAATGAGGGTAGTAAACAAGGATTAGGATTCAAAGATTGGGTAGCAAACAGTGTTATTTGTTGCCAAGAGGTTGGAGAGCCATTGGCTTTCACAGGAAGATGGAGTTACATGAAGTCTTCACTGTGTTCAGTTATTGCAGATCTATTTAAGAGTAGTTTTAGTAGTTTGCGGGTGGAAGTTTGAGGGATGAGTTGTGTTGTTTTTTTTTTTTAATGGTGAAAGTGGACACAGTAGAAAAAAAGAGTTTGGAAACAGAGTGGTTAATAGAAAAGATAGTAAAGACTCCAATTACACATACACTATTCTATTAAGTGATCCCACAGCCGACTGATGCTTTGTTCATTTCTTTAGTCTTTTTTCTCTCTGTGATTAGTTTTCTATTCCTATTATAGTTTCTATTGCTGTTTCTTCAAGTACACGAATCTTCTTTCCTCCCTAATCTTCTGTGAATTCCAGCTAGTGTATTTTCTCATCTCAGATATGATATTTTTGATATCCAGAAGTCCAATTTTAGATGATCCATATTGCTCTTAACATGCTCAATCTTTCTACCTTCTTGAACAGATGGGCTATAGTTATAATAACTTTTAATATCCTTCTATCATCATTTAGAAAGATCTCTTTCTATAAATTGATTTTTCCGCCTTCTTATTATTGCCCATATTTTCTGGCTTCTTTGCATGCCTAGTAAATTTTGATTGAAGGCCACGCATTGTAAATTTTACTTTGTTGGGGGCTAGGTTATATTTTGACTCCTACAAATATTCCTGGCCAAGGAATGCCTGGCTAGCTCAGATGGTAGAGCATATGACTCTTGATCTTGAGGTTTTGAGTTCAAGGCCCATGTTAGATATATATATATATGCATATGTATTTTTTTTTCTTGGCCTTTTTCTGGGACACAGATAAATTACTTGGAAATAGTTCGATGATTTTGAAGTTCGCTCTTAAGTTTTCCTATTCAGGACCAGAACAACTATTATTCTAGGGATAGTTTTGCCCTACTACCATGTTCTTTATCTAATGTCTCTTTTTTTTTTATCTAATGTCTCTTGAATTACAACAATTTCCACTCTGGTGGTGGAAGCAGGCACTGTTCTCTGCTCTTTGTGAGCTCTAGAGATTGCTCCCTCTACTACCCCCAGATAGTTCTTTCCTAGTACTCAGGTAGTTTTCTCATAAACATGCAGTCTCAGATGAAGACTTGAAGAAAACCCTCTGCAGATCTTTGCAGTTCTCTCCGTTTGTTGTTCTCCCCTTTCTAGTATTATGCCCTGTGGAGTCTAGCTACCTTGATTTCTCTGGTCTCCTTGATCCATTTCTATATCTCAGGAGATCTGCTGAGCTCTGCCTGAGTTACCCTTCCTTGGGTGGTGGCCTGGAAACATTCTCAGGGCAATCATTGGGCTTACCTCACCTTTGTTGCCCATTTTTCAGAGATCGCTATCCTGTGGTGCCTGATGTCCAATTTCTGAAAACCATTATTTCAGAAATAATTTTAATATATTTTGTATGATTTCTTATTTCAAATGGGAAGTGTTAAAACACAAAATTCAACTGAGTAAATTGTAAAGATCTTACTGGCTTCATTCAATGGTTTATAAATAGGACAGTATCCAATCTAGTAGAAAGAAAGGATCTCTGAGGACCTGTACAAAATGAAAAACTTTTCTGGCAGAAAGGAGCAGGAAAAGGAAGTTATACTAGGCAAACAAACAAACAAACAAAAAAAGGTTGGTCATTGCAAGGCTACTTTCCTTTAGGGGAAGTCAGGGCTCTGTCAGGCACATTACCTAACTAGGGCTGATCAGGTGATTCCTGATTGACTGGTTTAAGATTCTATTTCTGAGAGAGCCAGAACTGTTATTAAGTCTTGTTTTGGTGACATGGAGCTTAGCATAAGTGACTATTCAGGTCCTGGTGTTTTTAACAGAAGGTAAATCTGATCCCTGTTACTCCTTCTTGACTGGAAATGGAATTCTACCAAGCTCTTTATTTTAGATAATACTAGCTGAGTGTAGATTTTTTTCCATGGTAAAAATCGACTATATTTCCTTCTCACATCTAATACACATAAAAACTAGAGATGATTTTCATCAGATTTCTCAACTACTCTATGTTTACACCTTTGGTTTTAGATTCTACCACCAGAGGGCACCTCGGCCACATGTCAACCTCCACTAGCAAGTCAGTATTAAACAATTTTTTTATCTGGGACATTCTTGTTCATCTAGCATGAAAATTATAGTGCTTGGCTTGAAATATGCTGTGAGCCTACCTGATTTTTTTGCCTCCTTTAACAGAGCAGCCCGTTCCCTGATGTCCAGGATACAGCATTCATGGGTTTCTCCTCCATGCTCTCCAGCCCTTTCCTCTTCCTATGTGCCAGGGCCTCATAATAGTAAAAATTCCCCACAACTGGGGCGCTTGGGTGGCTCAGTCAGTTAAGCGTCTGCCTTCATCTCAGGTCATGATCCCAGGGTCCTGGGATCGAGTCTCACATTGGGCTCCTTGCTGGGCAAGGAGCCTGCTTCTCCCTCTGCCTGCAGCTCCCCCTGCTCTCTCTCTGTGTCAAGTAAATAAATAAAATCTTAGAAAGAAAATTCCCCACAACTTCTCCTAGGGCCCTCTCACCCCCAAAATATTACATTTAGTGTCATGGCTGCACCATCCTTTTCCAGGTGGCTTCTAAGTAGGAAACTCTGGAGTCCAGGCATATTTCCAGAAACCTAGAACCCCTCTGCTCCTTGAGAGTTTATCATCATTGCAAACTCATTGTGTTCAGATCCTCCCCAATATATGCTTTCCCCTTTGTTTACCCCTTCTAGTTTTCTCAAACAGGTTTTTTTTTTTTTTTAAGATTTTATTTATTTATTTGACAGAGAGAGACATAGCGAGAGAGGGATCACAAGCAGGGGGAGTAGGAGAGGGAGAAGCAGGCTTCCCGGCGATGCAGGGAGCCCGATGTGGGGCTCGATCCCAGGACCCTGGGATCACGACTTGAGCTGAAGGCTGACGCTTAATGACTGAGCCACCCAGGCGCCCCCAGGTATTTTTTTTTAAATCAATTTTATTGAGGCATAGTTTAGATATGAAGGAGAGCAGAATTTGTCACCCCAACACATGCCTCTTAGACATAAAGATTATATCTTGATCTGGTTATTTTTGAGAAACAGCAGATACAGTAGTAGCTCTGAAAGCCCTGTAGAAGCTATCTTTTGTAAAAGATATTTACATTTATAAAGGAAATCTCCATCTGTAAGGGTCTCTCCCTCTCTGTACCAGGAAGAGAAAAATGACTAAAACTATAGAAACCTGGCAACGGAGAAGGCAGCAACTTAAATCTACTTAAAAACCTTACCTATTTACTGTGCTTTTTCTGAAACTTCCCATAACCACCCCCCACCCCTGCAACATCTTTTTATCTTTTGCTGGTGATGGCATTTAAAGTGGTGGCTTGGGCCATTTCAGGGAGTTACCCCATTTTCCTGGGTATCTCCTGTCAGGGAGGAAAAATTTTTCCTCTGTCTTTCAAGGTTCCTCTAACTGGACTAAATTAAATTGACATGAGACAGATCAGAGAAAATCAAACTTAAATTTGTATGTCTGGGGAATCCACATAGACATAGACAGGCAAAATGAGGTATATATGTCACCCTGAACTAAGAAGAAGGGGAAAGGAATCTGATACTGGAATTCACAGGAAAATGAAACAGAGTAAATGTTTGGTAAGCAAATGTTTGCTGGGCCCCTCAGAAACAATGGGACATGGGGAGAACTTGGACCAAACAAGCCCTGCTAGGGTCCTCCCTAGCAATACCTAGCTCATACTATCATGTAGTTAGCTATGATGATAGCTCTCTTCCTGGAGCAAGTCCTCTAAATTCTTTTAGGCAGTATGGGGGTAGGTGGAAGTTTCTTTCTGAGTCTTTTGGGCTTTGATTGTTTTCAGCTCAGCATGATCTGCATGCCAAAATGGTCTGTCTTAGGGTAGCCTGCCCATGGCTCCTACAGGAGATACACATAGTATTAAACTTGTTTGTTTTCCTCCTGTTAATCTATCTTTTATTATAGGGGTGTCTCAGCCAAGAATCTAGAAGGGTAGAGAGGAAATTATTTTTCCTCCCCTACATAGGCAATAAAATACATCCCTTTTAAGTGGATAGTTCAATGAGTTTTGAGAAATGTATGTATCCATGTAGTCACTACCATGATCAAAATAAAAAACATCAGTTATCTCAAAAAGAAAGCCCACCCTCCTCAGCCCCAGGCAAAGACTATTCCCCTTTCTATCACTATAGATTTACCTGTTCAGGCTTTCAAATATATAAATATGAATCAAACACTATGTACTCTTTTGTGTCTGGCATCTTTATCACAGCATAAGGTCTGTGAGATTCATCTATATTGTTGTGTGAATCCATTTCCCCTGCTAAATTAAGTGGTGTTAAACCATAAAAATAAAACTGCCAGTTTTATTTTACCAGCAAAAATGGGTTTATGCAGAATAGCAAGAATTGAAATCCAGGACAAGCAAGTTACAGCAAAACCACAGGCAGATGCACAGAACAAAGGAGATGACCACTCTTTTATGGGGGTGGGGGGAGGAAGTTGAGAAGGCTGTTATAAACAAAATGTCCATTGGAGTAAAGGGGGAGTTGGAAGTATGATGGCTTTTCATTGGCTGAATCTCTCATTGACTAGGGGAGGAGGAAAGCCTTTCTTCCACCTACTGGGATGGTAAAGTGGTATTCATCCTGCAAGGCCTGGCTCTTTCTGTTGTGTCTACAATTGACCACAAGTGGTAGACTGTGAGAGCTTCCTCTACTGGCCTCCCAGCTTCATTCTAAATGAGGATTCCTTTCATTAATTTTCAGATCAGAGCAGTATTCCATTGCATGAATATGCCACAGTTTGTTTATCCATTTAGACAAGTACTTCTTTCAAGTTGTTTTCTTCTGATAAACATCCTGATAGGCTTCTTCTCACTGTAATTTTTTTTCTGTTTTACATAAACGTTAAATGTACTATTGCCTAGTTTATTTAATCATGTATTTATATTATTTTTCAAAAGAGAAATATATTTTTAAAGCTATGATAGTTGTAAAAAATGTATATATATACATACATAATTTTTTTTTTAACCCAAACATTAAGAAGTAGAAAGTAAAAATGCCTGGAAATGACTGCTTATGTATTACTTGTCTATATCTTTTTTTTTTTTTTAAGATTTTTATTTATTTATTTGAGAGAGAGAGAGAGCATGAGAGGGGGGAGGGTCAGAGGGAGAAGCAGACTCCCCGCTGAGCAGGGAGCCCGATGTGGGACTAGATCCCGGGACTCCAGGATCATGACCTGAGGCGAAGGCAGACACTTAACCGACTGAGCCGCCCAGGCGCCCCTTGTCTATATCTTTGATCATGAGAGATAACTATACACAAAGTGATTGTTCTTATTTTTAATCTAATGATACAGTAACTTTACTTTGTATGACAATATAGCATGATATCCCTACCATTTTTTTTTTACAACTGAATGATATCAGTGCAACCTAACAACCGTTTTCTATTAACAAAACTTGTTTTAAAATGAAATTCTGTTTTGGGGAACCTGGGTGGCTCAGTTAGACAGCTAACTCTTGATTTCAGCTCAGGTCTAGATCTCAGGGTCATGGGTTCAAGCCCCGTGTTAGGCTTCACGTTGGGCATGGTGTCTACTTAAAAAGAAATAGTGTTTCTATGAAGCACTATACATTGTCTATAGCATACCACTTTGGGTTATAAATTCTAGCTCTATTTATTTATCATCTTTGAGCTACTTGCTACTCTTTATAAAGTTGTAGGTAACTGATAGATATGTAAATTCTGTCCTGTGTGGTAGTGATTTAATTGACTTCCCTATCCCCACTCCTATAGAAAAATCACTTTTGTCTTCCATTTGTAATTCATCTCAGCATTCTTATACTCTAAATAAATCTGTGTTTTGACTCTTCCTTTGACCTTCGTTACAACATTTGCCCGATCCCCTCACATCATATATGTAAAATGAACTCTTTAACACACCCTCATTTTTATATCTGTATGAGTCATGATTTTACCTTTTTCTGTGGTAAATTTTTCTGAAAATCATCTTTTAACAAACCTTAATTTTTCCAATATTTATAATACAATCAATGAACGTCCTTATTACGAAATCTTTGTGCACTTGTGAAATTCCTCACAGAGGGTAAATTCCTAGACCAATGATTGTTATATGCTTTCACCGTGTCCAAAGCCCTTCCAGACAGCTTGTCGGAATTTGTACCACTGAGAGCAGTGACATTAGCAGTGATTGGTAACAGCCCTCAAAATGGTATGAAAATTACCTTACACTGAACATATCTGAACAATCATTAACTGAAGAAGAAAATATTATCTAAACTTAAGCAGAGCCTCTGGAAAACACACCTGCCATCGAACCCCCTCAGAGGGAGTTTCCTGATTGGGAAAAGAATGACTCTTAGTACGTGGAAGTGCGAATTCAGTGGCATTAGCATCCAGAAGCTTAACTGAACCTTCCATACCTTCCCGCTGAAGCCCTATGTGGCCCCTTCTTTAGGTGAACCTTTAGCTCTCTGACAGTTACTCATTACAACTCTCACAGGCTCTTAGAAATGAACGTTATCCTGTCTCCTATTAATCTAGTTATTGTCACTTAATTTGCAGGCCCCCCAACCATTCAAAGGAACCCTGGATAGTAGAGGGCAAGTTCTCCTTCCAACAGCAGTTATAGAAGCCTGTATCCCTATGCCCTCATTAATATTAGGCTTATCAGTAGTTTTCAACTTTGCCAACCTGCTAGCTAAAAAATGATTTCTTGTTTTAATTTGCATTTCATAGACTTTGATTGAAGTTGAGCAACTTTACATACGGGTTTCTTCTTTTGTGAATTTTCCAATCATGTCCTTTGCCCGTCTTTCCCCTGGGGCATGTTGCTATTTATGTGGAAAGTTTATTTGTAAAGAAGTCTCCATTAAGAAAATTAACTTTTGGGGCGCCTGGGTGGCTCAGTCGGTTAAGCGTCTGCCTTCGGCTCAGGTCATGATCCCAGGGTCCCCAGGATCGAGCCCCGCATCGGGCTCCCTGCTCGGCGGGGAGCCTGCCTCTCCCTCTCCCTCTGCCTGCCTCTCTGCCTACCTGTTCTCTCTATCTCTCTGTCAAATTAATAAATAAAATCTTTAAAAAAATAAAGTAAAAAAAGAAAATTAACTTTGCTTGTGTACCATTGCATACAGTTTCTCCTTTGTTTTTGACTCTTAAGATTGTTTATATCCTTTGCTGGGCACACATTTAACATTTTTTTTTTTTAAGATTTTATTTATTTATTTGACAGAGAGAGACACAGCGAGAGGCGGAACACAAGCAGCGGGAATGGGAGACGGAGAAGCAGACTTCCTGTGGAGCAGGGAGCCCGATGCGGGGCTCCATCCCAGGACCCTGGGATCATGACCTGAGCCGAAGGCAGACGCTTAAGGACTGAGCCACCCAGGCGCCCCCACATTTAGCATTTTTAATCTATGAAGTCCATCAAGCTTTTTTTGTGGTTTTTAGTTTTATCACCATTCTGAGAAAGGCTGCCTGTTCCTAAATCATTTTTCTTTCTTCCTCTTCTTCCTTTTCTCCTCCTTCTTCCTCTTCTTCTTCTTTTAAATTTTAAGATAGGTTTTATGAGTTTTAAAAACAAATTTCAGTTTTAATTCAGTGTGGAATTTGTATGCTTGAGACTCAACCTTTTTTTCCTAAACAGTACATTTATTATTGAATTTGCTTTCTCCATCTTCATGCTTTGAGAGTGACACCATACTCTTTTACACCTTTCTCCTGTTCCAGCCAAGGTAATTCTGTTGAATTTTGTAAATGATTCAAAACTAATTTTGTAGCTTTTGTTAAAATAAACAATCCAGATTTTGGTAAGGAGAGACTTTATTCAAAAGGATTATTGCAAGGAGAGGGGGACTATTTCGAAACTGTGGGGTGATTTCTTTAATCATCGCTGCTTCTCTGGAGCACAAGCTCTGAGAAAGTTCAGCATTGTCATTCTACCATTTGGTTCAAGATGAATGAATATTATTTATCACTGAACAACTCACAGGCAATCATAAACCTGAGCAGAGCAAGTCAGGGACTAAGAAATAGTTTCTCGAGGCCTCTTGTTGGTATTACACCTGCAAAGTCGGTTGAACAATCTGTTGAGAGGTAGTTACAAAGATCAGGCTCTTAAAAGAGGGATGCTTTACAATGGGAAAAAAGAAATATTAATGTTAAAGGCCTAAGAGATTAGTAGGTGAAATTCTTACTATACAAGCACTGCTTATTGAGTTTCTGAAAGCTGCAATGACAGTGTGCTTGGTGACGTTACCACAGGCTTGGTTTCCCCTCATATAAGGGTATGTATGAGCTGAGCATTTTGCCAGACTTCCTCATGGCCCAGGCAATGGCTTATATCGGGAAGAATCCATCCCAAGTCAAGTTGTTGGGCTTCAGTTCCCAGTGCTTCTTGAGATCCTGGAGCCAACTACAAGGCAACCTAGCATCCTGATAAACACCTGGGCAGTCAGGTTTTAGTTCTTGGTCAAGAGGGAGGGAGATGTTGCAGGAAAGTGGAAGAATTGAAAGTCTGTAAGGGTTGACGTTTTGTGCAAGGTGACAGGATCTAGTCCAATTTATAGGTAGGCAAGGGAACTGGCTTTTCCATAGTGATAAAGAAACCAATTAAATCTCTACCTGATGAGAGAGTTTGCACAACCATCAGTGGACCTGCAATTTACAAGATGTGAAAAATAGCTCAATGAATGGAACCAGAATCTGATCACCCAGAATGATGTACTGTAGTTTTTTACTGAAACACAAAATTTCTCTCTACATTCATATCCTTTTTGATCCAAGGTAACCTTAAAGAAAGATTATTCTTGATCAAAAAATAAGGCTGGCCTCTTTAGGACTGACCTGATTATTTACCCGGTTACAGCAAGAATGTTAATTTAGCATATAGACCTTTGTAAGTTTGCTTCTCTGGAATTTGTTATAAGGAATCTCAGGTTGGATTTGTACAAACTTGTGAAGGCTAGAAAGCCAAACCATAAACTTGCCATCACATTTCACCAGCAGTATCTACAGATTTGGGCCAATCCTTCTCTTCTCAATGTCCCCAGATCATTCAAGGGTTCCTACGCCTGCTAGGAATTGACATTCTCTACTCATCTGTAAGGCTAGAAACCTGTAAGCGAAGTACCAGGCCACTTTTCCCAAAAGGGTTTAAGCATCAGCTCCACAATAAAGTCAACATTAGCTTCTTACAAGTGTCTAGTAAATGAGCAGTATTTGCAAATATGACATTCCAGCCAAAGCCTTGGTTTAATAACCAATGTTCCCAATTATAGCCTATTAACAAGGAAGGCAGACTCTTACTGAACCTAAGCAAATAAGTATATTGCCATAACAATTTTTTAAAAAAATCTCTTACTGAATATTCTTTTTTTTTTTTTTTAAAGATTTTGTTTGACAGAGAGAGAGAGACAGCGAGAGAGGGAACATAAACAGGGGGAGTGGGACAGGGAGAAGCAGGTTTCCCACTGAGCAGGGAGCCCAATGCGGGGCTCGATCCCAGGGTCTGAGCTGAAGGCAGATGCTTAATGACTGAGCCACCCAGGTGCCCCTCTTACTGAATATTCTTAAGTAGGCTTTGTGCCCAGCATGGAGCCCAACATGGGGCTCAAATTCACAACCGTGAGATCAAGACCTGAGTCGAGATCAAGAGTTGGGTGCTTAAGTGATTGAGCCAGCTAGGTGCCTCTCAGTAAGAGATTCTAAATTCTGAAGGGGAAAGCAAGAGGAAGAAAAATAAGTTTCATTTCTGTTTACAAAAGCATAGTCTACTAAATTGTCATGAGTTATAGATAAAGGGAAAAGAGTAAGGGGTTTTGTACATCAAGAAAATACAGAACATTAAGGCATCAGCGATATGCCAAACTAAGCTCATAATCCTCCTTCATCAGATCTTCATTCACCCTAAGTACTTCATTTCTGATCTTGGTTGGCGGTCTCATGAATGCATCTGTTTCCCCCCTAGAGTTCAGAAAATCTCAACTCATAGCACCAGTATGTTCTCAAAGTTATTTAAGTGATGCCATCAGAAGTTGTGCCCAAGGGTACCTGGTGGGCAGAGTCCTTTTCCACGGGACCCTGAGATAGTCCTTTTTTGTTGAAAACAAAGTACTCTTGTCTGTGGCTGATTTGCACGCACTTTCAGGGAAGCATCAAAGTAAAACAAAAAACTATCAGTAGATGAGGAAGCACTTAGAATGGCCAGGGTTAACTTATTGATGATTTTCAGAAGTAAAATACCTGCTGAGAACGCATTCCAAAAATAATGCAACTGGCAAGAAAATTTGCTTGTTTATGTGACCTGCAAAAATGAAGTCAACCTAAAATCAAAGTGGCAATAAAAGATTTTAAAAGTAAACACAGGAGGTAACATGACTGTAAAGAACGAGAGCTCTGAAAAAAAACAAAAGAACGAGAGCTCTGTCAAAAGCGTGAAGACTCTCACTTTAAATAATCAAGAACACGATACCACCAACATAAGGCAAAAGAAATCATTCTTTTTTTTTTATTCTTATGTTAATCCCCATACATTACATCATTAGTTTTAGATGAAGTGTTCCATGATTCATTGTTTGTGCACAACACCCAGTGCTCCATGCAGAACGTGCCCTCTTTAATTCCCATCACCA
>NW_023270615.1:3427990-3428319 GCF_011800145.1 Mirounga leonina | reverse complement strand
TATGAACCATATTTTGCCAGACCCACACAAGTACTTAACACTCACTTAGAAGTATGTGTTGGATAAACATTTTTCTCTCCTAAAACTAGTAGCAAGTACACAGTATTTTCAGAGATTTTTTTTTATTCTTATGTTAATCCCCATACATTACATCATTAGTTTTAGATGAAGTGTTCCATGATTCATTGTTTGTGCATAACACCCAGTGCTCCATGCAGAACGTGCCCTCCTCAATACCCACCACCAGGCTAACCCATCCTCCCACCCCCCTCCCCTCTAGAGCCCTGTTTGTTTTTCAGAGTCCATCGTCTCTCATGGTTCGTCTACCC